>NC_056746.1:613302974-613580504 GCF_019279795.1 Protopterus annectens | reverse complement strand
ATCCATATCACTTATGGACAGCCATATCTTATAAATGCCTGGCCTTCAATGCCCTATTTAGATGCAGGACATCATTATTATTTTGGGAAAACTTGACTAGGTTTAGAAAGGCCCCTAGGGTCATTAGACTAGTAACAGTCTATGAATCTATAAATCAATGAGCCCTTACAAGCCTAGCCAAGTACAACCACTGTTCCCAAGAATATCAAGGTGTTAAATGGATCTGAGTCAATAACTACTGCCTCTGTCCAAGAGGGCCACAGGTGAAACTCCCGGGGTGAATTTGTGGTTTCCCTTCCAATTATCCAAATTACACTTAAATAGGGTCAGTAAGGGGCTCTGCTTTGCCTGAATTGGAAGTTTGTTCCAGGGGAGAGGTAACCTCTGTGAGACATATCTGTCTCTCCAGCAAGTCCTGTTGATGTCACATACTAGGTTGAGTATGAGTTCCCTAGAGCGACTGCATCTTATACCATTTGATTTATGAATGTGCAGTATTTCCATTAGAGCACGATATGAGATTGCTTTATATGCAATGTAGAGGTCATCTCTGAATAGTCTGTAATACTATACTATATATTATACTATACTATAATATACTATATATTAAATACTATAATTAAGCATATAAAATACTATACTATACAATAATATATAGTCTGTAATAGTCTATTTTCCCTCTTTCTCCCTCTTTAATTCTAGCATACTATTCCACTGTACATCCCTTCATTCCCTTACTCTATAAAGCCTTTATTCTAAACTACTGTTTAATCAAATTGTATTGTAAAGACTGTAAGTAGTCTACTTTTTCTGTTGTGATTGTACTGGATAGAATGTTTTAGAGTTCTTAATATTTTGTTTTCATTGCTTACGCTATTTATTAGAATAAACTGTGGTATAGTAATACTTGACTGCTGCATTTTTATTTTTACTTGTACTAAATGGAGCTCTTCTCCCCGGGTCACTGCTGAAAAAGGGCACCTGCCCAGCCATTCTACCTGGTCAACAAATATAAAATAAAATAAAAATAAATAAAGGTAAGGAGTTCCAGGCCTTAGCAACCTTGCATGAGTACAGACAATGCCCAGCAGATTTGCTAGGTTTGCAGACAGATGGGAGTTTTTGGTCACTGGATCCCAAAGCCTGACTGGGAACATAGGTGTGTAGAATGTTCTTTTAGTGCTGGACAGGCAGATAGATGCTGGATAATTTGATAGGTGGTAAGAAGTTGTGTATATGTTAGCTGATGTGGCAGTTGTAACCAGTTTAGGCTTTTCAGTGTTATACAGTGGTGGGTTATGAAAGGGGTACCTGCTGGAAATTTATCAACTTTATTATGGCGTTATTCATGTTTTAATTTTTGTGAAGCCCGGAGGTTAGTAAGGATAGGAGCACCAAAAAGAAGAGTGGGGAGGCGATAAGTAGTGGCAAGTGTAGTGTTAGTTGTGTCACTGAGAAAATCTTTGGCTCTGTAAGGCATCCCTAGTTTTTGATGAGTTTTTCTTATGCAATTTTGTATGTGCAGGTTGAATATAAAATTATCATCCATTATCACCCCTAAGAGTTTCCTAAGAAAAGTGACTTCAATGGTCGTGTAATCAAGAATGAGAGAAAATTAATTTTTTTTTTTTCATGACTGAGGGATTTAGGGGGGAAAAAGTAGTAGTTTGGTCTTTTTGGGGTTGAGCATCAGTTGTGAATTACAAAGCCATGTTTCGGTGTCTGTTAAATTTTCCTGAGTAATTTTGTGGAGGTGTATCATGTTGTCAGATGTGCAAATGAAAGTGGAATCATCTGCATATTGTATTAAGGTGGCCTGTTGTGTAGAAGTATAGAGGGTGTTGCTGAAAATGTTAAAGGAGAGGGCGACCAAGGTGCAAAGTCTTGTGGTACACTGGTGGTGACTTGGAGGTAAGGAGAGAGCATTACTGACTGATACCTATTGGTTAGGTATCTTTTGAGCCACAGAAGGGTGGGCTGAGAGAGACCTAGTGAGGACATTTGAAGTAGAAGTTTTCTGTGACAAACTCTGCTGAAGGCTTTAGACAAGTGTAGAAATAAGGAAGAGACTAGTTTGCCATTATGTCCAGCTTTATTGACAGTATCCAAATAGATTAGAAGGGCAGTGCTAGTACTATGGGAAAGATGAAAGCCATGTTGTGCAGGATATACAAGTTCCTCCTGCAGGAGATAGTTTAGAAATTGTTTCTGAATACATTTTCAAGTATTTTGGCAAGGATAGATAAGATTGCTATAGATCTAAAGTTATTAGTGTTTTTTGAATTTCCTCCTTTGTTCAGAGGTATAATGTGGGACTTTTTCCAGAGAGGGGGAATGTGAGATTCAAGGATTGAGCTATATATAACAATTGAGACAGAATAGGCAATGCTATTGGCTACTATTTTTAGATACTCGCTTGGAAGATCATCAGCTGAAGAAGAGCATGGTTTAAGTTTGTTTGAGTAGTTTTATACAGGATGTGGGCACAGGTTTGAAGGTGACAGTAGATGTGGTGGTATGTGGCTTTTGGGCAGGGTTGGGTTTAGATGTTGAGGAATCCTTGGTTAGAAATGCTATACTATCTATAAAATAAGAGTTGAACTGTATTGCAGTTTCAAGTGGTGAGTTATCGGGAGAGGGATTTGGGTTACATTTTTGGTCAGGATGTAAGATTTCTTTAATGGATGTCCAATTTTTTTTAGGGTTGTGTTTAGTATTATTCTGAAAATTATTATAGTATAGCGTTCTGTCTTGATTTATTTGCTTTTTAGTATGATTGTGAAGCATTCTGAAGTTTTCAACATATTGAAATGTTTTATATTGTTGCCATTCTTTCCATGCTTTTTCTCCATCCTGCATTATCATTCTACTCTTTTTGGATAGCCAGCTTGCATTATTTGTTTTCAGTCTCTTCCTTCTAGGAGGTGCAAAGCTATTTAGGATATTTAAAAGAGCTGTACTGAATTCAATTACAGCATCGTCTAAGGGGAGGATTTTCAGGAAATTCATTTAATAGATGATAATGTAGTAATGAACATTCCCGGGTTATACTTGGAAAGGTTACGTGTTGTTTTATAAATATGCTGTTTAACTGGATGTGTGAGATGTCTAGTCACAGATCCCCTACAATTTACCGAAACGCCACAACGCCGAAACACAAATCACCGACACCAAAAGACCGACAACAGACAATACCGACAATACACACAACCATACATGCACTAACCTTAACCCAAACCCTAACCCTAAGGTCCGACACAACCGCACACTTACCCTACCCGCGCCCTAACCCTAACTCACTTAACCCACCCCTAAACCCACAGTCCGTCACTATCGCACACACACCCTACCTGCACCCTAACCCTAACTCACTTAACCCACCCTTAAACATATATTCCGTCACTATCGCGCACTTACCCTACCCGCACCCTAACCCTAACTCACTTAACCCGCCCCTAAAACTACAGTCCCTCACTATCGCACACTTACCTGTCCGCTCCCTAACACTAAATCTCTCACTCTATCGCACACTTACTGGGTCCGTCGGGTTCTCACCTTGTTGGTCATCTGTGTTGTCAGTCCTTTGGTGTCTGTGATTTGTGTTTCGGCGTTGTGGCGTTTCGGTAAATTGTAGGGGATCCCTAGTCACATAGATTGGGAAATGATCACTGAGAGAATCTGACATTGTACCCGTGCTGGAATATTTACTAGAGTCTGATACTAGGATCCAGTCTAATAGAGAATTTGATGCCCTGTTATAATGTGTGGGGCTATTAATCAGTTTTGTGAAATAATGTGTTATATAAGTTCATGCTACATGTAGGGGAGTTAGAATTTATGTTCAACACAGTGACACTAACATCACCTAGTAATATTTATGGATTTCCAATGTAGGATATCTTCCAGTATAGCTGTATTGTTGCCAGCATGGATCTAAAGGACAGTAATGCATATTTGTTTATAATAGTTTCTATTGAGGAAAGCATAAAGACTCTGCTGAATTAAATTTTGGAGTTGGTTTGCAGTAAGGGGAAATGTGGTAGCTATTGAGAAATATTAAAGCAATACCACCATCTTTCCTATTTATACGGTCTTAGATGATGATATGGCCATGAGGTATAAATTTGGATTTGTTTATGCTGAGTTTAAAGCAAGTTTCAGTTACAGTGAGGACAGAAGCCTTATGTTAGGTAATCCAGGCAAGTAGTTCAACAGTTTTATTTCTTATATTTCTAACATTTATTACAGCAAGACTTACCTCACCAGGGTTGGGGACTGGCAGTTGGGTTACAAAAGTTTGTGGGAGAGGATTATCTTTGTGTTCAGGTGGGGCCAGCATTAGGGTATATATCTCCTCCTAGAAGGATTTTATGCACACTTGTTTTTTTTTAAATAGGATATTTGCACTTAATTTTGTTTTGGTTTGAATTGAAGTGCAATTAACTGGGTTCCTATGTCAAATGCGTTTTCATCGACCCCTAAACAGCGAACAGGCAAAACACGGAAGCAGCTGTTCAGTGAATTCTTTGCCTTGGAAAGAAGTCGCTTGACCGCTTCATAACTTTGCCATGTTCTGCACTGTAGTGTGGTCTCAGAGACTCCCTTATCCGGTATAGCTCCTAAACATAAATGTACAACAGTTACTGACCTTATGGTTAGTGTGCGGGTTAAGGTAAGTGCATATGTTTTAAACTGTTTACTTTTTTTTTGCGTTAGATGTACGGTTGAGTTAAGTGCATATGTGTTTTCAGCTGTTTACTTTTTGTTTGAGGGGGTAGAATTAGGGTTAAGGTAAGTGTGTATGTGTTTGGAACTGTTTACTGTTTTTTTTTTTTTGGTTGGAACAACGATTTCTTTCCCTAGGAAAGAAATCGCTGTTCTGAGGTGTCAACATTTTCAGCTTTCGCTGAAATAGGGTCGATTAAACATCGTCCTCTGTTTTAAGCATTCGATGTTTTAATATAGACCCCAATTAATCAGCCTATATTTGGAATAAAGGTGAGGGGCAACATTAAATAGGTTTGATGCAATGTGTGGAGAATTTAAAGAGGAAGCATGGATAGCTGGCTGGGACAAAGTTGGAGAGATGTTGAAAGATATTGTTGAGCCATGGTAGAATGAAAAATGGCACAGTAGGAGGATAAGAATATAGGATAAGCTGAAGAGTAGTATAATTAAGTACAGGAATCTGTATGTTTTAGGTATCAGGTAGTGGGGCAGTAGCAATGAAGAAGGAAACAAGATGTTGCAGGGCAGTAGTGATGGTGGATTCTGAATGATGGAAGAGGATGGGTAAGGACAGAAATATTTTCTATAAAAGGAGAGGTAGGCTGTCTTAGTATCTTCTATGGAATATAAGGAATAGAGGGATGTTAAAGGCTAGAGTATAATTATTTATAATAATGCAGTCAAAATAAGAATAAATGAGAGTTTATTTGGGGAAAGAAGATACAGTATGGAATAGATAGGTACTTTTAATGAGAGCTGTGATTATAAATGGATATAGTGCAAAACAGTATGGTATGGTATGGAGAAAGATGGTTAGGAACGGGGCTAAAAATTAAATAGCAATCGGGAAGTAGGAAACAAGAAATAGAAGTGCATCTATAAAAGTGTTAAGGTTATTGGGGAAGGTTTTGAAATAAGAGGCATATAATAAGGCATAATAATATAATGTAATATAATATAACATAATATAATGAGGCATAATAAGAGACATAGGCGGCAGTCTACTTAACACCAAATGTGTGATAAGAGACCTTGGTACCCATGTGGACAGTAGTCTCTCCTTTGATAATCACATCACCACAGTAGTCAGGAAATCCTTCTACATGGCACACCTCATCACAAAAGGGTTTTCATCCAGGAAATAAGAGGTCATTGTTCCACTGTACTCGACACTCATTAGACCCATTATCGAATACAACTCCCCTTTTGGAATGTACCACATAAGTCATCTGCAGCAGCTGGAAAGGCCACAGAAGTACCTCGCAAAGAGGATTACTGGCCTCAAACAGATGCCCTACACTGACCGTCTCAAAAAAACCCAGCTTTACTCCATAGCATATCCCTACTCCGAGGTGATCTCTGCCTAACATATAAAGCTATGTCAAACCCAGAACTGTTAGACATGCTACACCTAAAGAAATCCCAGTCTATCCAAATTACATGTTCTAGGGACCTAAACCTTGTCACCACAATAAACAGGACATGCTGGAGGAATAGATTCCTGTCCCAGAGATTTCCCATACTCTGGAACAAGCTACCCATCTATGTCAAGCATAGTTCCTCATTAGCACTCTTCAAGATAAATTTTGATGAGTGGATGGGAAATAGGAAATACACCCCGGGGATCACATCTGTGGCTCTGCTCGACAGGGGCACAGGAAAGTAATTTTCTCGGGTTGTGTAAGTCAGGGAACCTTGTTGGCTAGGCTTACTTAGGCCCTTGGGCTGATAGCCTAGTACCTACCTATGAACCTGTAAGAGTCACAAGTGAAATGTGTATCTAGGAAGTATAATAGTGGAGTAAGAGTGGCGGGTGGAAATTGGGGAAACAAAGCAAAGATGAGTATAGTGGGTTTCCCATCCTCAGGTCAATTTATAAATGAGACCAATCAATTTATAGCCAGAACAAAGCAATTAACAAAGAGATGCAAGAAAAACAGGTTGTCTGTCATTTCCTGAGTTCAAATAACTGGCATATACAGTACAGTCTACTGGTCAAACAAAAGGGGACAGTGGCCAACTTACTAAAAGGTCCTTAGAGTGCACAGGCTATTTCAGAGAGACTGTCAGTCATGATGTAATATATTTGATAATCACTTATGAACAGTGAATTTATTATTGTGCCATTCTGGAAATGTAATTATAAGTTTATACTATGAAGTACCATGTTATATTGTAACAGCCCACTTCACCCTGTTAATAAGCTGTTTCTAAGACATTTATCTTCTAATACAACTGTTATTTTTTAAGCACTGTGTTAAGTGCTATACATTACTAAACACACTGAAGTATTATTCTAAAAGTCTGACTCTTATGTCACTATTTGGAAAGAGCTGCTGTAAAAAAGGGACTGTTTACACAATTTGCGTGTATGCAATTCAGAGAGACCTTAGCTGCAAAGAGGAAAGACCTCATTATCATCTAATAAGCATATCTCTGAATCACTGTTAAATACCTTGAATGTAGATCAGAACTTTCCTGAATTAATTTACACTGCCATCTTATGTACCTCCTTGGCACAGTCACCCTTCCATTCTCTCATTCCCACAGAAATGCACACACGCAAATGCACATAGCAAAACACACATTCTCGCACACACACACACACACACACACACACACACACACACACACACACACACACACACACACACACACACACACACACACACGCACACACACGCACACACGCACACACGCACACACACACACACACACACACACACACACACACACACACACACACACACACACACACACACAGGCTATATACCCCTACTGAGTTGACAGATAATCCGCTATGTCTCCTTTTGGTTTTCACTGCCCTCATAAATCATGGATGATTACACTCAGTCAGTAACTCCAAACAAAATCTTAGATTTCATATCCTTCAGTAACTGCATGCTAATACCAAAGCTGTTAATTCTGTTGACCTTCTAAGTTTAAATTAGTAATAATTGAAATGTATCTCTGATCATGTGTCTGTTTTCCACCATTAAGTTTATGCCCACAAAGTGTTACAGGCAGTGTTATATAATGCCCAAGATCCTCATTGTAACTTAAAAAAAAAATCTTGCTACAGTAACTCGCCAGTTAGTGCAATGGGTTAACGCTGTTTTTTTACGAGTCAAGAGTGGAGTGTTCTCCCCCTCATTTGAAATTTAATATTTTTTTAGGGTTTATCCTCATATTATCCCTGGTGTCACGTGGTGGTGCAGTGAAATGACATCCTCATGTGAGGGTGGAGGGTTTGAATCCTTTTTAGTGCCTTAAAGTATCATAGATTCATAGGTAATTACTAGGCTATTGTTCTGTCAGGTTGTTAAAAAGACTAGCCACACATTCTCATGGTAGTTTTTCGTCTTTGTATTTTCCATGTATATGTGACACACTCCTGTTTCCCCAGCAAGTTTAATTTATTTTGCAAAAGAGACTAAGATCCCCTAAATGAATGTTTATGATAGCACTGGACTTGCAAATGTGTAATAGGTCTGACAGAATAATATCTGTTGAAGCTCTATACATGAAGCAGAGTTTTTTTTATTTAGGTCCTTGATTGTTTTAAGAGAGAAAACATTGTGGTCGTTCCACTTATGACAAATCTTTGGACAGGTTAATATCGAAAAGGGCATTATACTCAATGATCGGCCTAATGAGTGCTGAGACCAGATGAATGATTACATTCCTGAATCTTGATGCAATATCTTTAGCTATAAGTTATGCAATGAAAAAGGGTATCTTTACAATAGTGGATATGTGGTGATTAAAGGACAGTTCATTGTCAATACAGGTTCAAGAACCCAAACCACATGATCTATTTTCAGGTGCGTGTTGTCAATGTGATAGTTACAAGGGTAGTCATATTTGTCTTAGGATATTATACACTTCTTGGCATTTAGTTTTAGTCCATGCTTTTTTTTTTTATCCCTGGTGTCTAGTGCCCCCCCCCCATCATCTGTCTTTCTCTTTCTTTCTTTCTTTCTTTCTTTCTTTCTTTCTTTCTTTCTTTCTTTCTTTCTTAATGTTTAAGATATTTATGTTGCTTAATGGTCCCCTGACTCAAACATTTTTTTTTTCTTTTTAATAAATGCCTTACAGTATTGTATATAGATGTCCCTGGTGACTAGTGTTCCTACCAACTTACATAATACTGATGAAGTATCCCTGGTGTCTATTGCTGCCCCCTGACCCAAGTAATAATGAAGCAGTGTCCCTTCTGGATAGTAAATCCTCCAAGCCATATAATAATAATGAAGAAGTATCCCTGGTGGCTAGTGTTCTCTCCCAGCAATGTTACAGGAGTTACTCATTAGTCAGGGGGAGTGTGTGGGTATGACAACTCCCCCCACACACATACACATTCATTCCATCCACACACACATGCATGTACACACGCACACACACACACACACACACACACACACACACACACACACACACACACACACACACACACACACACACACACACACACACACACACACACAAACCCCCTTGTAACCTGATCGCACTCCCAGATGCACTCACGCATTCACCCATACACATACACCTAATCTTCACCATCACTAACCCCCCCACTGCAACCTACCAGGCAGGCATACATTCACACATACACTCACACATTCATCCTTTCATATACCCTCATGCACATACACACACCCAGTATTACCTGTCCACTAAGCTCTCTTATTTCTCCAATGATGGATGAACACAAATTTCTGGCCATGTTCATGAACATGACTGGCCATGGGTAGCTGTGTTAGCTTACACAAGCAAGTGATTATTTTAGTTGTATAAATGGCTTATCCTAAGCAGTTATGACACAGAGAGAGAGAGAGAGAGAGAGCACTTGACTAATTAGCATATGCCTCTCTCACACAATGCCTCATTACCATTTAACATAGATGCAGAGACAGACAGCCATGGTGCTGCATGTCTTGTTTCAGCACCACAGCAGTGTTGTCTTTGGATCAGAAATGGCTATGCTATGTGTACATCTCATATACACCTTATGGTAACCTTTCTGAATCTGGCCCAGTGTATTGCTTTAGGAATTTAATGCAGGCAGACTCTTCCACATGTTAGCCAAGGTAAACAACCAGTGTATTCATTCATTGATTCTAAACAGGCGGTTACACTTGGAAGAAAGGAGTCAGCAGACTATATGGCTTTCATACTGCAGGCTGTAGAACTGATAAGATATCTTGTTGTTCATTTCCATTTACAGCACTGTTGTAGCATATTGTAGAATATGTTGAAATGAGCGAGGAGACCTGTTTTCAGTTTAACAGCTTCTTTATTAACTGCCACCTGGAATGTTACAATGCTGTGTTAACTGCAGTGAGTAGAACACGCCCACCTGTAGTTGCTATGGCCAACCAACACATACATAGCATAACCAGATCATTAAACCAACTGATCTACATCCTCTCCTTTTAGTTACTCCTTTGTATGAAAACCAACTCATGCTGAGTATAGCAAAGTTGAACAACAATGACTCAAACTGAAATAATGAATGATGAGCTAGTAAAATAGACGGTATGGAACAAAACATTCAGCTTTCACCACTGGCTAGCTAACATGGCAACTGGATACTAGATAAGTAAGAACCAAAATACAATGCATTAATACACCACATCCCCTTTTTTTTTTTTTTTTTTTAAGAACCGTATTTGGGGTTAGGCTTACAAATGCGACCTGAACGTGTCACATAGGGGGTATCACTGTGTGTCTTCTTGGTGGGAGAGCAAGCTACAGGAACTTACTGCACACTGGAATGCTGAGTATGCGCAGGCATTGGTCGAAGTGCCTGCCGGGGCCGTGGAGCGAGGGAAGGAGTGTCCGGTGTGGCAGGGTCAGCTGGATGGGAACAACTATCGGCAGGATCGATCTGTCGAGGTGGTGGTGGTTCACCAACAGGTAGGATGTGGTGACGATTTCTCCTGTAGATGCCACCATTAGATTCGATGACGTATGAGCGTGGCTCACTGCATACCTCCTTCACTGTGCCCAGGTGGTCATGTCCCTTAATTGCCTGCAACCTGACCACTTGACCCTCTCTAAGTGGTGATAATAGGCGGCTTGTTGAGTCGTAGTACTGCTTCTGAATGAGCATTTTCTTTTTAAGTTGCACATTGACCTGTTCCACGTCCTTTGGGGCTGGTTCCAGCAGACGGGTGCTGACAGGAAAAGTTGAGCGAGTCATGCCTGGACATTAGACGTTCTGCGGCTGATCCCAGCGTTTTGTCACGCAGAACATTTCTGATGTTCAGTAGGTTGAGGAAAACGTCTGTCCCGTCTCTGTGAGACCTTTCCATCAGTAGCTTGGCACTGCAGACAGCCCTTTCAGCCAATCCATTGGACTGGGGGTACTCTGGACTGCTGGTTATGTGGACAAAGTCCCACCGCTGGGCAAACACTTTAAAATGCTGACTGGTGTATTGTCTTGCATTGTCAGAAATCAGGGTGTGAGGTACTCCGTGGATGGAGAAGTGTCTTTTCAGTTTTGTGATCACCGCTGCTGAAGATGTGTCCCGGAGAAGGTCAATTTCAAACCACTCTGAATAGGAGTCGACCAGCACCATGTATTGTTGTCCATGCCATTCGAACATATCCGTGGCAACCGTAGACCAAGGCAGGGCAAGAACCGGATGTAGTTGTAGAGGTTCCTTTTGTTGGTGTGGTCGGGTACTGTTGCATACAGAGCAGGAGAGCAGCTCTCTTTCAATGTCTTTGTTCATTGCTGGCCAAAATACAGTGCCTCTTGCTCTGCGCTTTGTGGCTTCTAAGCCTGGGTGACCTCTGTGCATAATATTAATATATTCTTGTTGTAGGGAGTCAGGGATGACCGTCTTGTGACCTTTAACGACAATGCCGTTCTCCACTATCAACTCTTCTCTATATGGGGAGAATGGACGCACAGACGGCGGAACCTGGCAGTCTTTGTTGGGCCAGCCATTCTGAATCACTGTGCTTAGAGTTTGCAGGACGTGGTCCCTTGCCATGTGGGCTCGTAGCTCCTCCAGCCTGGCTGTAGATATGTAGCTGACAGACATCACCTCGAAGTTGTTATTTGCACTTTGAGTTTGGGAAACACTGTTGCTTGGGGCTCGTGACAGAGTATCCGCAAGGTACATGTGCTTACCCCTCTTGTAAACAAGCATTAGGTCATAAGCTTGTAATTGCAGTAACATCCTCTGTAGGTGAGCTGGGGCAGTGTGGATTGGCTTCTTTAGGATTGTAACAAGGGGCTGATGGTCTGTTTCAACTACCATGGGTTTTCCGTATATGTAGTCTCTAAACTTGGTACACGCAAACACAACTGACAACAATTCTTTCTCGATTTGTGCGTAGCGTGTCTCGGTATCGGTGAGCATGCGAGATCCGTATGCTACTGGCTTACCACTTTGCAGACATGCAGCACCCAGTCCATAACGTGAAGCATCACAGGTTAATGCCACTGTCTTCTTTACATCAAAATATGATAGGACTGGTGAGCTGGCTAGGCATGATTTGAGGTGTTCGAATGCTTGTTGATGTTGTGGGAGCCAACACCAGACGGTATCCTTGTGTATTAGGTGCCTGAGCGGTGCTGCAATGCTACTGAGATTTGGGATAAATTTTCCCAGGTAATTTACCATACCAAGGAAACGCTGTACAGCCAGGGAATTTTGGGGAACTGGCATATTTGTGATAGCTTCCGTCTTTGTGGGGTCGGCCCTGAGACCTTCTTTTGTGAACATGTGTCCCACGTAACAAACTTGATCCAGACGGAACTTACATTTGTGGTCTCTCGTGCACAGTCAAGTACCTTCTTTAGGTTCGTGTCGTGTTCTGCAGCATCACGACCTCCCACAATGATGTCGTCAACTATGATGGCACAAGGGTAGCCAGCGAATAGTTGCTCCATTGAATGCTGGAAAACCTCACTTGCTGAATTGATGCCAAAAGGCATGCGTAGAAACCTGTAGCGCCCAAAGGGTGTGCTAAATGCAGTTAGCATTGATGACTTATGGTCGAGCTTTATCTACCAAAATGAGCTCTTCGCATCAAGCACTGAGAACAGAGTCGCACCTGCCATTTGGGTGGCAACTTCCTCAACACTGCGCATTGGGTAATGGGGTCTCTTTAAAGCCGTGTTTAAGTCTTTAGGATTAATGCACAGCCTTATCTCCTCTTTGTCTTTCTTGTGTGCTATCACCATTGATGAAACCCAGTCTGTGGGCTCAGAGACCGCTGTAATGACTCCTTTGCTGGCCATGTTTTCAAGTTCTGACTTAACTCGGGATTGCATAGCTATAGGACTGCGGTGCGCTGGCCGGATGACGGGCTGCACCTCATGATCTAGAGTCATGGAATATATTATTGGAAGTTCTCCAAGCTCATCGTTGAACACATCATCATACTATTCACGGACATTTTTTGTAAAATCAATGTCAGGCTCTGTACTGACCTGGTGGACATGAGGGCTCAGTGTGACAAGTCCTAGACGTACACATGCTCGAAACCCCAGCAGTGGCACAACATCACGATCCACAAGGAAGAACGGTAGTAAGTGTTGTTGTTCATCCAATGACAAAGAAAGTGTAGCAGAACCGGCTGTTTTGATCTTGCTGCCTCCGTAGGCCACTAGGTTTATTGTTTTATTGCATGTCAAAATCTGTCCCTCATACAGCTGGAGAAAAGTGCTTTTTGCCATCACATTACATTTTGCCCCAGTGTCGATTTTCATTTTAATAGGCTTATCTCGTACATACAGGGTGACAAATCCTTCATCCTGGTACTCTACTTGGGTATTTACATTGTCCACAACTGCAATAGGCTCAACACCATCTACATAGAACGTGTCATCAGTGTTGATGTCCGGCTGCTCCAGCTCTAGCTGATGCATGGGTTGTTTGTTACGGTATTCTTTAACAAAACTTTTCCTTTTAGGATGTTCATGTTGAGGCTTGGATCTGCAACATTTTTTGTAGTGGTTCCATTTTTGACATTTGTGGCATTGCTGGCCAAATGCAGGACATTTGTCTCACTGTGCAGCGTGGTTGCCTCCACAATTGTTGCAGTTCCTGATGAGTTTTACATCCTGCCCACTTACAGGCTTATAATTTGTCCTGGGACGCCATCTGGTGGAGCCTGGCTGCAGTGCATCCACCATTGCGGCCGGCTGTTTGGCAAGAGCCCTAGTATTCTCCTCAGTCATTTCATAAACATGACAAATAAAAATGGCTTTGGATAGGGTCAAGTCACTGTCACGTAAAAGGGCCTTCCTTATACTGTCATTATTTATGCCACAAACAATCCTGTCACAGATTAACTCATCTGTTAAATCTCCAAAATGACAACTTTTGGCTTTAATCTTTAAATCACTAATAAAAGACTCAATAGTCTCACCTTGTCTCTGATTTCGGGAATGAAACTTGTGTCTCTCCATTATTTTATTATATTGTGGGTTGCACATTTCCTGAAATTTCTTTTTTAAACAGTTGGGGTCCTCTCTGGACTCTGCTGGATGAATAATGGCTCTGTCCTGCCCGTCTCTTGCGGGTGGCACCCTAATTTCTGCAGCATAGAAAAACGAGCATTCCCTTTCGATGGCTTCTGCCCCTGCTAGATTGAGGAGGATATAAGCTTTCATTTTGTCTGGTTTATCTGAGTGGGTCGCCTCAATAAAGATGTCATACTCCCTTTCAAATACGCGCCAATTTTCAGCAATGTCTCCATCGATGACGAGTGGGTCTGGTCTGCAAAATCCTTCCGCCATGCTCTGTTAGCCCGTTAGCCACTTGTAACGCGTACCTTTTTTTTTTTTTTTTTTCCTTGAACGAGGAAAAATGATGAAAAAATGCTCATTGGCGAGCAACTTCTGACACCATGTTGAAAAGATCGAAGAGACCTGTTTTCAGTTTAACAGCTTCTTTATTAACTGCCACTTGGAATGTTACAACACTGTGTTAACTGCAGTGAGTAGAACATGCCCACCTGCAGTTGCTATGGCCAACCAACACATACATAGCATAACCAGATCATTAAACCAACTGATCTACAGAATAGATTCTAAGACAAACAGTGAGGAGGGTGGAAATGTAACAGGTGGATAAAGGTAAGTAATACAAAATGTTGCAGTATAACAATAGACATAGACTCCTTTCTTTTCCAACAGCAAAGTTCCTGCTCTAAGTTATATTTGGAATGAAGCAAAAATTCTTAAACTGGGAACTCATTGATATACTTCACCAGCAAACTTTAATCAGGAGTTTCTGTCATAGAATCTGACTTGCATTTATACAGTTTCACAAGAATCACATGATGCACAAGGCTATTTGACCAGAGGCCATGTGTGTCTTGCTAATAACAGCCCTCAAGATCTAACAACCTTTTCACTGAGGACAAGGTCTGCAAGTCCTTGAATGTATTTTAGGGCACCATGGAGTCACATTGCTTGACATGTAAGGGGAATCAATTCTAGAGAAAGGGGAGTTGCTGAATGACAAACCTCTGTTTCCATTTTGTTTTGATTATTGCCTGGTGTAAATTAAGAGCTCTTTTTCTAGTGTTGGCTACAATGTTTAATATATCAGGAAAGAAGAGGCCAATGATAATAGGGCACTTGAGGGCAGGGGAAGGTAAAGCACAGATTCCCCCCAACAGCCTATGTAACATAAAGTAGTGGGATAGTGATGCTAGCTTTCCTTGATAAGTAAGATTTTTGAGGTTCAAGATCCTTTTTGTTAGGGACACCTGTTTTTTTTATGCATCTAGTGAGATATATGCTAAAGGGTGCATTACATTCTATGGTGGGTCTAACCAGAGCAGAGTATAGGGAAACAATAACTTCTTAGATCTTAGATAAGATTACCTTTGTGATTAATTGTGAGCTATAGAAGAATTTTCTGACTACAGCTGCTACATGGTAATTGAAGGAGAGGAAGACATGGATCCAGGCTGTCCACATCCTATAATAATAAACTCACTGAAGAGTGGCGTATTGTTGGAGGAATTCATTGTTTTCCAAAGGAGATGTTGCTGCATTTCTTAGCATTTCCTTTGAGCCCTTTATCTGTGTACCAGAAGTTAACACAGGTTAGTTCTATTTGAAAGCTATCTTCAGATAACTTAATTAGAAATCCTTGTTGTCAGTATTTAGAATACAGAAATAGTACATGGGGAATGCCGCTAGTCACATTTTCCCTAAATGTGGAGGCATCACCAATCATGACAAAGTATTTTCTATCCTTGAACAAGTTTTCATTCAGTCTTACCACACAGAAAGATCAATGTTTAACACCACTAAGTTGATAATAATCCCTCCATGTAGTATGGTGTCAAATGCCTTTAACAGACCCAAGTAGGTAATGTGAACAGTGCAACCACTTGCCACTGCCTGCGTGACCTTTTCAAAGAAGAGCACAAAATTTAGTAGGCACAGTCTACCTTTAACAAATCAAATTATTGCAGGTTAAACTTGATCACATTTTTAATTTCTTGGTTTATGAGGACAGTGATTATGCAGTCCATGGCTTTACAGACAAAACTAGTAAGGCTAATAGGGCTGTAGTTTCCTGGGTCAGTAACAGGGACACCCTTATGGAGGAACACCAGTACAGTGTGTTGCGACTCAGGAACATATCCTGTGGCAAGGCCAAAGTTAAACAGCTTAAGTAGGGGATCAATAAGAGCCTGCTTGGCACTATTTAATAGCCAACCTGATATACTGCTGGGACCCTTTGAAGAGGTGTTTTTGGTCTTGGAAAGGTTTTTTTGTCCTACCTTTATTTTTATTTCTGTAAATAACCATGTCTGTCACACTAGAATTTCTGAGTAAAAATTAATTGTATACATTTCTTATTGGATCATGGCAGAGTTATTCTACTTTTAACCAACAATTTACACCCACTTGAAACAGTGAAAACTAGAAAATGGGTGTAAAGCAAAAACACACATAACTTAGTACACAAGGTGTAGGTTTAGAAAAAATAAAAACTAACTCAGTAAATGATTAAATATAGCAATACAAGGAGGTGTAGGTATGAAACATTTATCAGTAGAAACATTTATAAATATGTGCATGAAGTTTACATGTCAGAGGAAGAAGAAAATGAGATCTAAACCAAAAAGCAGTAAGATATTGTGAAATAAACTAACTTCCTAAAAGTTAAAGAGTAAAAAAAAAAAAATGAAAATAAATACCTGAAACACAGATGGGCAAATACATCAATTTTAATTATTTTTTTGCAGGAGAAAGGCAAGCCCACTACCCCCCCCCCCCATATAACAAGTCCTCCACACTCCCCAAATGTATATACACCAACTTGAGAAAGGGAGAAATCTACCAAAACAAGAGAATCATTGAAGGTCACATTTAGAAACCAGATGAACAATGATTACTTTAGCAGCTTTTAACAGTATGCCTTGCACCTTTTTTCTTCATACTTCTGACACTCCAGAATTTTCCATCATGTCATACCACTCAACTGTCCAGATGTTTGCAGATTGTTGAGATTTTTGCCTCATAAAATCTGGCAAATCACTGAGGACTGAAGTCATTAAATAATGCCATTCATTTGGGTTTCAGACTTCATATCCTCCAGAAAATGCATGCTAACACAAATCCTGCTATTCTATCAGCATTCTAACTTTATAAGATAAATATTTAAAATCTGTCCCTATACCTCCATTATTTTAGGTTTTTTCCTGATTTCTTGCAGTAAGAAGTTAAGAGGTATGACTCATGTTGTTGCTGTAGGGGAACCTAAAATAATGGCTGAAAAGTAAACGAGTGCCAGTTTTCAAATCTGGTCAGCAATGTCCATTTAGTATATTTGCATGATGCATTACTGAATGAATTTAATTTTATAAATGTTTGCTTAACTGGATAAAAATAATTTTAAAGATCATAAGATTTTAAAATCTAATATCCAGATGAAAAAAATGAACATATCAAGGTCAAAAATGTGGACTACTGAGCATTCAGCAGTGCACTGCAAAGCATTAAATATGATAAGGCACCTAATTATAAGAAAATAAATTGTATAAATATTGCACTGAATTGTCTTCTGTTTCACTAATAGATTATATTTTCAAACGCATCATTGTTTACATTATGATTTCTTTTTTTTACTCAAATAGTTTTTATTTTAAGTATATATCATAATGAAAATGTGTTTACATTTTAAATAACAAATTAATTAACTATTTACAATAGTTACATGAAGTCTGACATTAGTAGGTTAAGAAAAACTGATAAAAAAATGACAAAGGTAGTGCTAATCTCCCAAAAATACGTCTGAAAAAGTTGATGTATGTTTTGTCAACTAAAGCGCTAATATAAATGTATTTTTGGGAGATTACCACTACCTTTGTTGTTTCTTATTAATAGATTAAGACAAAAATAAATCTGGAATATAAATCATACTTCATAGTACATAGTACATAAATTATCAAGAAGAGGTTGATTCCAGTTGCAAGGTATCAATCAAAGATAAAACTTTCCTCCATAGATTAATAACTAATGGCTTGGGATACAATCTTAGTTCTTTGATTCTGTTCTCCATTAATGCTATCTTCTTCAGCAAAAAAGAAAATCCTTTATGGTGTCCACTGTGTTAGAATTCCATCTCCTAGTTATACATTTCCTAGCTGTTGCTAGTATTGTCCATATTAAATATAAATATGTTTTCTTCTCATGAGGACCTTCAATTACATTCAATAAAATTAAAGGTTTTGGTCAAGACAAATGAATCTGTATATATTTCCTGGAAAAAACTTTCAATCCCATTCCAATGTGTTTTACTATCAGAACAGTCATAAAAGATATGAGACAAATCTGCGTTAGATGAAATTTGACATCTCCAACATAGTCCATGTCTAGAAGAATTGATTTTTGAAATATCAGGAGTTATAAAGGATCTATGTAAATATTTCCAACTAAATATTCTCCAATATTATGAGTAGGATGTTAGCTTAACTGAAAGTAAGAGGTTTGATTTATTTTCTGATGATAAGGAAATTGATAGGCCTTTAGTTATATATTGCCAATAAGTTGCTTTAGGAATTGTTTTGTAAGTAATTATTACTTTATATAAGTATGATAACTCATTCTTTATATTAGCATTACTGTATATAATTTCAAACAACCAATTTATGAATTTTGGAATACTTGTAAAAGCTGAATTATTTACTATTCTACATAGATCCTTAGAATATGTTAAAACACTCTGTAATAATAACCAGTCATGAGAAGTTAATTTATAAGTTGACAATAGATGTTGTGCATCCAAGACCTTTTGATCTTTTATGCAGTGGAGCCAACATATTAAATTCTTATACTCTCAGGAATTACAATTTCTCTGTGTACCCTATCATGGAAATTCCTTGTAATACTGAATGGGGTTAAAAAAGCAATCCAAAGCTTTATATCCATATTCATATTTATAAACGTTCTGAAGATATCAAATATATAGTTTATTAGATTTAATTTGGTAGGTTTTGCTATATTATATTGTAAGTTTATACTCAAGAAATGCCATAATCTATTATCCTTATTTGTGACTAAGGGATCTTTTGATAAAATATTTTCATTCATCATTATGACTGAATGTAGCCATTTCCAGTTAGAAGAATAATTAGGGTCTATCCAGTCTATCACAGTTTTAAATATGGAGGATCTTAGGTAAGATTCAATATCTAGAAAATTTAACCCCCTTGTTCCAATTGTCTAATATGATGTGAAAATGGAATGCTATTTTTTTAGGATATCATATAATTCTTCATAAGATTGATGTGATTTCTTTAAGAAATCTTTTTTCCAGGTAATAATAAAATGGCCTGAGCTACATATATTACTTTAGGGAGTAGGACCATTTTATCAATTGTAATCTATCTTCAAATGTTATGAACATATTATTCCATTTGTTCACCAGTGTTTTGATTAAAACTATAATGTTATCATAATTATTGATTAGTATCTCCTTCATATTCTCACACGACAGTCCCCAAGTACTTTAGAGCTGAGACTTGATTACCAATAATGTGCTTCTCTGCTACTTGTACTTCCTTGTTTTTTTTTTTTGTTCAACAGCAAGAACTTTGATTTTGATTTATTAAAATAGAGACCAAAGATCTTTTGAAAGATTCATATTAATAAATCTACTTCACCCAACACTTCTTTAGAGTTAGGTAAAGTAAGAAGCACATCATCAGCAAACAACATTATTTTAGATTTATATTGGTCATATATATCTATACCTTTTATTTTTGCATTGTTATGTATTACAATAGCAAGTATCTCTATGGTTAATATGAAAAGAATAGGTGACATGGGACATCCTTGTCTAGTTTCTCTAGTAATCTGGATTGGTTCATAAGCAAAAGGACCTATTTTAACATATACTAAATTATTTCCATAAATATTCTTTATAAGTGAGATAGCAGAGAGAGGAAAATCAAATATATTTAGAATTTTAACTAGATAATCCCAATTTAAAGAATCAAATGTCTTTTCTATGTCCAAATAAATTAACACGGCTTCCTGATTTTCTCTGTTTAAATAATCAGTTAGAGTTAGTAGCCTTTTAATATTGTCCTTAGTATGTCACATATTACATATGAAACCAGTTTGGTCTTTGTTAATTATTTCGGTCAGTGGAATTTTCATTCTAGTAACCATAATTGACATGAAGATTTTATAATCATTATTCAACAAAGATATTGATCTATAAGAATTACAATAATTAGGATGTTTTCCTTCCTTTAAAATAGGAGTGATTAGGGAATATCTCCATGAAGGAGGGGTTATTGCCTGAAATTGGAGTTCAAGAAAAGTTTTATGTATGAGAGTAGTAATGGTTATAGGAAACAGTTTATATAATTCTATGATTAAACCATCTATCCCTTGTGGCTTACTAGATTTACTTTCTTTAATCTTATCCGTAATTTCTTTGTGTGTGATTGTTTTTTTCTAGCTTTGTCTTTAAATCCTCAGAAATCTTATTAATGTTAAGAGTAATATTTTCTACAGTCATATGTTCACTTGTGTTTGCTTCACTTTATGATGTTTTGCATAATGATTTCTAAATGCATCCAAAATATCACCTTTGTCTGAAACTTTTTCCCCTTTCCTTCATGTAAGATGTTAACAATATTATTGGCTTTAGATTGCATTTTAACTTTCATAGATAAATTATGTAAGTGCTTTGGAGAAGTAGCATAAGAGCTTATTTTTAATCTATCCGTGG
Source organism: Protopterus annectens (assembly GCF_019279795.1). NCBI lineage: Eukaryota > Metazoa > Chordata > Ceratodontiformes > Protopteridae > Protopterus > Protopterus annectens. The sequence goes on along the minus strand of NC_056746.1, from coordinate 613,559,541 downwards.
CTAAGTTAGCTTCATGGGATAATATGTCATTGTATTTTTATTTACATCTTCTGTTATCTTTTTATTTTTGGTAGATTTTAAATTCTTATTGGATTTATGTAATCTGAATTGATTGTGCAATTCCTATAATTCTGATTCCTGTTCTTTAACTTTATTTTTGAACCAACTAATAGATTTACCATATATGTAAGCTTGTGAGTCCCAAACCATAAGTATATTAGTTTCTGGCTTATAATTAATATCTAGAAAGAATTGCAGTTCAGAGATTAACCATGGCTTAAACTCTTTAATTTCTGTAATATATGAAGGAATCCTGGAAATAATGATTAGTGGTCTAAATTCCATATAAATGTTCAGTATAAGAGAGTTATGATCTGAGAATGGACACAGAACTATTGAGAAATTAAAAAAAAAATTGAATATAGATCTTAAGAGACATATATTTTATCTATTCTGGTTTGAGTGCCATATTTATAATCTTGATGTGAAAAAAACAATGAATTAGATCCTATAGGATTATACAAATCTCTTAATTTAAAGTTCTCAGTCCATTTCTTTTTTTTTTAAGTTTGGCAGTAGATGATAAATGTGGATATTTCTTGTTTGTGGTTTCTGTAACATCCGTAATGCAATTAAAGTCACCACCTATTATTATGTTGCTTTTAAAGATATTTGCAATGAGATATATGTGGTTCTTAGCTGTTCCTATTCAGATACGAGTAAACCAATATAAATTTACTAAGGTCCACATTTGATTATTAAATTTTAATATAACAATGGCTATAGTCCATCCAAATCTACATATTTATATGTAACTTCTGGGTTTAATAAATTCTTTTTCCATAAAATCATTACTCCCTTGGTCTTTGATTTATAACTAGAACAGGCTAATGTTATATATTTATTAGGGTCCATTATAAATTTGTCATTGGTTTTGAAATTGGTTTCTTGTAGAAAGATTACTTAAGCTTTGTTTACTTTTAGATACCTTAATAAATTGGATCTCTTATTAGGATTATTTAAGCCATTAATATTTAAAGATACCAATGTTAGGTCCATGTCGGTTTTCCTTAAGGAAATTAACTTGATTTATTATTTTTTTTAATACATAAATCTTTTCCTGCAGTATTAACTCTGTATTAATTAGTGAATTTCTAATTATCTTAATCAACAATGTTTCTTTCATGAATATATGTAAAAAAAAAACACTTAAGCCAGGCCTTTTAGAACGAGAAAGATATTTAAATAACAACATATTTGCTAAATTTGAACTAATATGAATTTTAACCCAAACTAAGCATGGAATGTATGACATTCCTAGTCTAACAGATGAGAATAAATCTGTTAGACTAACCTTCCTAACTTCCTTTTCTATTCCTTATGAGCTCCATAAGAAACGATAATTTTTAAATGGTTAGTTTGTAAATAAGATGACTTATACTATTACCTATCAGGCTTTGAAATTCCCTTATTAAACTAAAAATTGTAACAACAATATTCAGCTTTATTAAATATAACAGTAATATAAAGATAATTATACAATGACTGGCCATTAGCATTCAGAAATGAGCACGCTGATTGGCCAGCCCAACCAGCATGCCTATTGTAAATCTGAGAATATACCAACAGGAAAAGGTCTGGTCGCCTGGACTTTTTCCCAATAGTATATCTCATATTTTTTTTTTTCTACATTTTTTTTTTAATACCAAACACAAAAGACATTTTACATTCGGGAGATGGCACAGACAGAAATAAAAGGATAATCAGGTATGGTCTACAAAACTTAAAAAACTTACCTAATTATCCTTTGATTTTTGTCTGTCCCAACTCTCCCTAACATAAAATGTCTCCCGGGTTCCTTTTTTTTTTTTTTTTTTTAATTGATTATAACAAAGAAGAAGAAGTAACAGAGATCTTCCTTTCTTTGTTGCTACCTCTTCACAGGCCTGATGTACTGTGTACGCATGGGAGCACAAGTTCCATACGCATGCACAGTACATTAAAAAAATCCCCAGGATACCATATAAACAAGGAAGGGCAGCACGGAGGCATTATACAAAGACATTATTTGAGAAAAGCAAGTATTTTTTTCTTAAATAATGTCATTGTATAATAGCAATAACCGACTCAGTGGTTGTGGTATATTGAAATTTATCAATGGTAGGCTTTATTTAATCACTTGGCCTTCACCTTCATGATTAAACCACACCAACCATGGGTAAATCTTCAATATACCACACTGACATTGTTGGTTATTGAAAAACCCAAAAAGATTAATTCTAATGGTTTGAAATTCAAGAAGAAAGGATGTGTCTAGTAGCATTTTATTTCTAGCTTACCCTCTACTACATGGATTGTTTATTAACTTACATTCCTTGTATCTCTTTTATTTAAAGGTAAGTAAATAAATGGTGAGCCATCAAGCATGTGTTCTAAATTAATACTACAGATGCTTCTAAATTAACATTAGGTGTTTAACTAATCAGTAAATCACTAGTGGAACCTCTTTTCTTTATATATTAATTATAAACAAGCTAATTTCCCAGTAAGAAGGCATAACATGTTTGCATAGTGTAATGTATTAATATTGATCTATCGTCTTTATTTATGAGAGTTAAATATGTCAATAACAGTGTTAACCTGAACCCTTCATCAAATTCCTTCTCATACATCTGTGATCATTAAAATAAACCTATAATGTATCTCGATTAATCAATAGATTACTATAATAATATTACACCAAATGAATAGGAAAGTATTCATATGAGTGTATATATATATATATATATATATATATATATATATATATATATATATATATATTTGTGCTTACATGAGTCATGTTTTATAATAGTCATATGTAATCGTCTATTTAATTATTTATAGAAGTGATTGTAAAATGTACACAATGTGACTACAAAATTTATAAGCAAACTTTGCAATTTTCAATTTCAGCTCTATCAATTAACTAACAACTCGCTACTAAGAGATGGTATCTAACAAATAACTACATCCAGATAATGGAAATTTCTATATACACATGATAATCAACATTAATTAGTGGCATTAAGCCAATGCTGTAAAGACATTCAGAAATACCTCATCAATATCTAGGGGTGTTTGATGAAATAGACATGTTAATCCATACAACTTAGTCTATTTTAAGTGATCTCTAATATGCTCGATAGCCAATAATCTGCATAAATCATATCTTTAGAGGCTTTTGCTTTCAGTAGAAAGTGAAGTGAAGAATAAAGTGGGGGGTGAGGGAAAAATAAAGTAATGGGAAATACAACTAATCTCCATGCTTCTGAAAATTATATTTTAGTATATATATATATATATATATATATATATGTGTGTGTGTGTGTGTGTGTGTGTGTGTGTATATACATATAAACTGGCTATCTATACCGTAATATGTATATATATATATATATATATATATATATATATATATATATATATATATAATGAAGCCTGTACCATAAGCCAACAATCATTTACAGCCTCTGTTTGTATGTTTACCATTTCACTAGCTAACATATAATGTTTCCCTTCCAAAATGAGCTTCTCCAAAAAATGATCACTCCCAGACTCTCACACAAGCAATCAGAAAACACCTTTTCTGGATTTTTTGTTTTTTAAAACAAGTGTACAAATTCATCATAGCCAAATAAACACACGAGCATCAGTTCAGGGCTTTCTTTGTATCACAGTCCTAAGTAACGCTTCTAAGGACTGCTATCTCTTTAAGGAAATCATAACAAAATGGAAGCGATAATAAACAAAGATCGCAGTGACCCACAACGGAGCTAGGAAATTGATCTTTATGTAAATCAAAACCCAGTGCATTAAAGAATGGTAATTTCTAAATATACTAAGAGACATTTACCATTCAAGGCAAGGTCTGTAACTAAAGGTATTAACACAAATTAGTTCATATAACAGAAAGCTGCATAACACAAATACAATAGAGTGCTATTACAATTTGGTCCTATTTGCTAACAGACACTATTTGCAAGAACAGTACATACTTATTTAACTCAAGAATGAAATATTCTCATTAAAACTCTACAATCAAGCTAGTAGTAAGTCTAATCTTGAAGAAAAAATAAATCATCATCATCATTTTCTTTTCGCTGCTCCCGTTAGGGGTCGCCAGAGCAGATCATCAGTTTCCATTTCTTCCTGTCCTCTGCATCTTGCTCTGTCACACCAACCGCCTGCATGTCCTCTCTCACCACATCTATAAACCTTATCTTAGGCCTTCCTCTTTTCCTCTTACCTGGCAGCTCAATCCTTAGCATCCTTTTCCCAATATACCCAGCATCCCTCCTCAGCACATGTCCAAACCAATGCAATCTCTCCTCTCTTGCTTTGTCTCTAAACTGTCCAACCTGAGATGACCCTCTAATATACTGATTCCTAATCCTGTCCATCCTAGTCACACCCAGTGCAAATCTTAACATCTTTACATCCAGCTCTGATTCCTGCCTTTTTGTCAATGCCACCATCTCCAACCAATGTAACATAGCTGGTCTAACTACCCTCTTGTAGACCTTCCCTTTCACTCTTACTGGTACCCGTCTGTCACAAATTGCTCCTGAAACTCTTCTCCACCCATTCCACCCTGCCTGTACTCTCTTCTTCACCTCTCTTCCACACTCACCATTGCTCTGAACTGTTGATCTCAAATACTTAAACTCATCCACCTTTACCAACTCTACTCCCTACATCCTCACCTCTACCCTCCCTCTCATTTACACACATATATTCTGCTTTAACCCTGCTGACCTTCATTCCTCTCCTCTCTAGAGCATATATTCACCTCTCCAGCATCTCCTCAACCTGGTCCCTACTCTCACTACAGATCACAATGTCATCTGCAAATATCATAGTCCACGGGGCCTCCTGTCTGATCTCATCTGTCAACCTGTCCATCACCACTGCAAATAAGAAAGGGCTCAGAGCTGATCCTTGATGTAATCCCACCTTCACCTTAAATGTATCTCTCACTCCTACCGCAGTCCTCACCACTGTCACACTACCCTCGTACATATCCTATACCACTCTTGCATACTTTTCTGCCACTCCCAACTTCCTCATGCAGTACCATAACTCCTCTCTAGGCACACTGTCATATGCTTTCTCTAAGTCCACAAAGACATAATGCAACTCCTTCTGACCTTCTGTGTATTTTTCCAACACTCTAAGAGCAAACATTGCATCTGTAGTGCTCTTTTCTGGCATGAAACCATACTGCTGATAACTAATCATCATCTCCCTTCTTAACCTAGCTTCCACTACTCTTTCCCATAACTTCAAGCTGTGACTGATCAATTTTATCCCTCTGTAATTACTGCAGCTCTGCACATCACCCTTATTCTTAAAGATAGATACCAAAACACTTTTTCTCCACTCCACAGGCATCCTCTGACTTTCCAAAATTTCATTAAACAATCTGGTTAAAAATTCCACTGCACTTCCATGCTTCCACTGGTATGTCATCTCGGCCAACAGCCTTTCCATTCTTCATCCTCTTCATAGCTATCCTTACTTCCTCCTTGCTAATCTGTTTCACTTCCTGATTCACTATCCCCATATCATCCAACCTTCTCTATCTCTCATTCTCTTCATTCATCAGCCCCTCAAATTACTCTTTCCATCTACTCAACACACTCTCCTCACTTGTGAGTATTTTTCCCTCACTATCCTTTATCACCCTTAATTGCTGCACATCTTTCCCAGCTCTGTCCCTCTGTCTAGCCAACTGGTACAGGTCATTTTCTCCCTCTTTAGTGTCCAATCTCTCATACAACTCTCCATATGCCTTATCCTTAGCCTTCACCACCTCTCTCTTTGCCATGTGCCTCATCTCCTTATACTCGTCTACTTTCTTCATCTCTTTGACAATTCTACTTCTTCAACAGCTTCTTCCTCTGTATACTTTCCTGTACTTCCTCATTCCACCACCAGATCTCCTTGTCCTCCTTCCTCTGTCCAGATGTCACACCAAGCACCTTTCTAGCAGTCTCCCTTACTAGCTCTGCTGTAGTTACCCAGCTATTCGGTAACTCTTCACTGCCTCCTAGTGTCTGTCTTAACTCTTCCCTGAACTCCACCTCACAATCAACCTTTTTAACTTCCACCATTTAATCCTTGGCACTGCTTTCACACTCCTCCTCCTCTTCTTGATCACCAACGTCATCCTACAGACCACCATTCTATGCTGCTTAACTACACTTTCCCCTGTCACCACTTTACAGTCTCCAATCTCCTTCAGACTGGCCCTCGTACATATCCACCTGTGTGCATCTTCCTCCAATCTTGTACGTCACCCTATGCTCCTCCATCTTCTTAAAATATGTATTCACCACAGCCATGTCCATCCTTTTCGCTAAATCCACAATCAACTGACCTTTTGCATTCCTCTCCTTAACACCATACCTTCCCATCACTTCCTCATCCCCTCTGTTCGCTTCACCAACATGCCCATTGAAGTCCACTCCAATCACTAGTCTCTCACCCTTGGGTACACTCACCACCATTCACCCAACTCACTCCAAAATTTTTCTTTCTCATCCATCGCACACCCAACTTGTGGAGCATATGCACTAACAACATTCATCATTGCACCATCAATTTCAAGCTTCATAAACATCACTCTATCAGACACTCTCTTCACCTCCAAAACACTCCTGAAATACTTTTCTGTTAGGATAAACCCTACCCCATTTCTCCTGCCATCCATATCATGATAGAACAATTTGTACCTGCTCCTATACACCTGGCCTTACTTCCCTTCCATCTGGTCTCTTGCACGCACAATATATCAACCTTCCTTCTCTCCATCATATCAGCTAGCTGTCTCCCTATACCAGTCATACTACCAACATTCAAAGTTCCTACCCTCACTACTACACTAATAACCTTCCTCCTCTCTTCCTGCCTTCAGGCATGCCTTCCCCCTCCTCTTCTCCTTCGACCAGCAGTAGACCATTTTCTGCCAGCACCCTGTTGGCTAACAGTACTGGTGGTGGTCATTGTTAACCCAGGCCTCGACCGATCCAGTATGGAAATATGAAATGTTATCCGCATAAGTCATTTGGCAGAGGTTTTATGCTGGATTCCCTTCCTGACACAACCCTCCCCATTTATCCTGGCTTGGGACCGGCACAAAGAAATGCACTGGCTTGTGCATCCCCAGTGGCTAAACATTTTACCAGTCAACATTGCCATTAAATAAAGAATCATGTTAATGTTAATGAAGAACTTAAATAATTTTGTTCCCCCTGTAAATATATATACCAACATATACATACAGTACATACCTTGTTTTAAAAATAGAGAACATGCATATTTAAATACAGATCAGGATGCAGTGGATACTTTGAGAGATCTAGTAGGAACAGCTATTTTTGAGTCAGCTTTTTGTTTTTTCTTTTTAACATCAGTCCAAGAATTCTTGTCATTGGCTCTCTTCAAGGAAGGATATGAGCATTCCATATCTTCGGGTATAGATATAATATTATTGTTTTTAATGAATGCAATAGCATCTTCTAAGTTGTTGAAATTTCTTATTTCATTTTGATATAAGATCTTAATTCTGGCTGGAAAGGCAACCTGTGTTTTGATGTTATTTTGCTTTAGTAACTTAAGTAATGACCAAGCTTTTTCCTCTGTTCCAGCACTCTAGAAGAGTAATCATTGTCAAATCTTATTGGATTTTGATTATACTTTAAAGGACTTTTTTCCAAGCTGTTTTTTAGTACCAATTCTTTATCCAGGTAAGATAAAACCTTTATTACTATTGACCTTGGTGGTGTAACAGATGAAGTTGAAGATGATCTTCCTAATGCCCTGTGAGCCCTCTCTATGCCATATGAGAGGCCTTCTTTTAAATCTAAAATGTCTGGAATCCATGAGTATAAAAAGGAGATGACATCTTCTACTTCAGCTCTCTCTGGGAGTCCACAAATTCTGATGTCTGTCCTTTCCCTGTTTTCTAGGTCATCCACTTTATTTAGAAGCCAAATGTTTTGTTTGATAATGAGTTCCTTCTGAGTTTCTTCTTCCTTAAGCCTTCTCTCAATGACATTCAAAGAGTTTTTTATGCTTGTTATTTTATTCTGGTGTTGCTGAATACATTCCTTAAATGTATCTGTTTCTTTCTGACAACTTTCCTTGAGGTTCTGTAGGTTCTCTTTGAAATAATCCATTTTTAATGACAGTTCTTGTAGTGTAGTAGTCACCAACTGTAACACTTTTTTCAAAGCCAAGTCTGAGTGAGAATTCTTTGAGTTGCTCATATCCACAAGTTATGATTTTCTCCTTAATAATTTGACAGAAAATTGTTTTTGTAAGTCCAACAAAGTTTCTAACAATATACTTTTACCTTTCATCTATCAATTCTGAATATTTTTGTTAGTAAAAATATAAAGTATTTCCTCTATTTTGTACTAATTTATGGAGCTCTGAGAATCTGCTGCTTTCAGTTAGCCATTCAGGCTCTGGCCCTACTTTTTGCTCTCTTGAGACCTTAATTCAGCTGTGTATCAGATCAGGAATTAACACTAGCATTCTCAGTTATGACTTATGCAAAGACCTACATAGACATGGTCTGCAGTTGTCTTAACTGGTAAGTTTCACTATAAACAAAAAAATAAATTCAGTCCTAAATGCTATTCAGCCAAACTTTAGCACATGAAATCTATGTAGATATGGAAATTTAAAATCAACAAGGCTATATCTGTGATAAGTGAGCAAATGAAAAAAGTGAAAATAACCAAACTATATCATTAAATATAAGATTGTTGTTACCAAACCACAATATTTTTAGTCCTCTTTACTCTTAACACTTCTTCAGTGTGAATGTAAAATTAAAAGCATGTAAATAAGGATTTAAAAAGAACTCCAATACAACAACGCAACATTACACTATCATGTGTTATAAAATAAATAAAGCCATGACAACAGTTAACTGTAACTGGTTTAATTTGTGGTTTGATAAATAGATAGATATAGATAGACATATAGATAGATAGATAGATAGATAGATAGATAGATAGATAGATAGATATGTTTTTAAGTCATTTTTTGAGATTTGAAAGACATCAGAAAATAGGAGACAGGAACACTGGGGGGTGTGGCCAAGGATGAACACAGGATAGCAGCAGATCTCTTCAGCTCCACCAATTTCACTGCACTGACAGGAAATAATTACTTTAAAATTTAATTTATGAAGTAATTTTCTTTCTAAATATGTTTGTTTTATCTATTTCTTGAATTATATCTAAAAAAGAAAGGAAATTTTAATAATATTCCTGTCAGAAATCAACTTGGAAATTTTCCTGTCAGTTTCTCTGTTTGAAATGAGTTCCAGTAAGACAAATTCTTAAGATTCCAGCATCAAGAAAGAGCTTCAGTCTCTGATATCTACAATCCAGCAACTTACTGCTAAGATGGATAAACTGGATACTAAAATTGATACCTTCATAGAAAAAACTACAAAACAAATAGACTTGTTACATATAGACTTGCAACAACAGAAGATCCAGATTACAGGCATAGAAGAGACTATAAATGACATGGAAAATAGAATCCAAGAAGACGAAATCAACATTGAGTTTTTGCTGAAACAAAATACACATCTACAAACAAAGCTTGATGACCTGGAAAATAGATTTAGGCGCAATAACATTAGGATTTTTGGACTGCCAGAAAATATTGAAGGTAACAATATTACTTCTTTTTTAACAACATGGCTCCCTAAAACTTTAAACTTACCAGAAGCATTTTCTTTTGGTATCGAAAGAGCCCATAGATCTATAGCTAATACTAACTCTAACAAAAAGTATCCTAGATCAGTTATAGTTAGATTTCTATCATCTTTTGATAAAGATATGGTTCTTAAATCTGCTTGGGCTAAAGCTCCTGTTAAAATTAATGAGACAACTGTGCATTTTGACAATAACTATTCTTCCTTGGTAATAACTAAAAGAAAAGTTTTTCTGCCATTAATAAGAGAGCTTAAGAAAGCACAGTTTAAAACCTACCTTCTGTTTCCTGCCAAGCTAAAAATCTTCCTTCCTGATGGTCATAAAATTTTTGATGACTTAGACTCTGCATTGCTGTTTATCAAAGAAAATAAGATTTTGGATAAAATAGAGGAAATGGAATGGGCTAGTCCTTCATTAAAGATGTTGGCAACTGAAACTTCGTGGAAGACTACAGAGAAGAAGAAGAGACTAAAAAACAAATGACTTGTTCTATGTTTTTTTCTTTTTTTCCCTCTTTATTTTTCTTCATCATTAATCTTTTTAAATATAGTTACTGCATTTTCAGAAAGCCACAAATATTCTGAAAAAGATTTAATCAAAGTTATTTTCTGTGTACAAAGAACTGTTTTTGTTTCATAATCAGTCAAAATATCTGAGGAACTAATAACAAGCTATCATTCAATATGTTTCTCTTTCTGACAAAGAGAATTAAGGTTAGTAACTTGATACATTTTTTTTTTCTTTTTTTTTTCTTTTCCTTTATTTTAAATAATGACATTCTATTTAGATTATGCAGTGGGTTAGGGGTGGGGGAGGGCAGGGAGAGAAGTGTAATGAAAATATGATAAATGGAATAATAACTTATTTATTCCTTGTAAAAAAGTATATATGTTGTTTAAATGCTATTGCTAATTATACTTCCTTGATTATATTGCTTATGCTTGTTTACAAATAATTTGTCATGCTTTAATTAATAATAATTAGAACTAAATAATAGTAAATAGTATGTTTTATATCCATCTTTATTAATATAAACATCAAGTAATATTCCACTGTCAATACTTTTTATAGCTTCCTTTTACATTTTTTTATCTTTTCTTTTACTCTCTTTTTATTTTCTATTCTCTTTTTTTTCTTTTCTCTGTTCTTTCTCTTTATTCTCTTTCATATTAATATATTGACATGCTTTTGATCATACTGGTACAGTAAATAATAAGATTTGTATAAAAATTGAATTGGGACAAAATTAATTAGTTCTATTACATATTAATAACTATGGGCTTAGTTTCACTTTCATAGAGGCTGTAATAACTTGTAAAATACTTTGCAAAGGTTTTGCTATGTTTAGCTTCATTTAGCTTCATTTATACTGCTAAATGAATGTCAGTCACTTGTTTTTAACAAAATTCCCACCAGAATGTTAAGGGAGACAATTTGGGATGTGGGTTACCTCGTGAACCTGAACAGTGTCCTCGAGTTGTTTTAAAAGCTTCAACACTCAGAATTCACGCAGAGAAGCTGAAAGCAGTCAATTTGACCTTTGACCCCAGAATTCACACTGACACATCGCAGATTCATGAAGAACACTCTACCAGGAAGTAGAACTGCTGCAAATGTGACGCGATGGAAAATGAACTCTTTAACATTTAAATGTGAGTTATTTTATATAATTACTTATTTATGTTATAATTTATAAAATATGTAAGTTATAATGATTTTAAATGATTCAGTTTCTCATAGTAAGCAAATGTGATATTTTAGAAGGCATAGAAAGTGAAACATTTATATAAGTGTTTTTGAAAGTTTACTTGACTGCAGCATATTAATGTATGTAAAAAACTTATGATTTAAACATATACATTGCTATAATTCATTTGATTTATCTGATTGACAAGCATATATATCTTTATGACTCTATTTTGGAAGAAGTTGTCATGTGACATATTTTAAAGCAGCAGTTTAGATATTCAAAATACAGATGGCTTTCTTCACAATAATGCAAGTGTTTCTGAGAATTTACATAGCTATGTAGTATGATTTATAACAATTTCTATAAATATAATATTTTATTTTACTGGCAATAATAAGTATGAGAAAAAAGCTTTGATACAAGTAATTTAAAGTCTTTTGGAAGCTGTTAACTGCATTTATATGACGGAAAATAGGTACATCTTAATATATGTAATGTCTGAACCATAATAGCCAAAGCTATTGATTTAAATGAACATTAGAACTTATTTTTACAAACTTTGAATAAATTAATATGTAGGTATGCTCTCCCTTTTTTTTTTTCTTTTTTTCACTCTCTCTCCCTCTCTCACATCTTTTATTTCTCTTTCTCTTCTTGGTTCCTAATATCAAGTTTATTTGAATGCTATTTGACTATAAATGTATTATATTAAATAGATGTATATAGTAGTATGAATAGTTTTTAAAAGTTTCTCTTAGTTTATATGATGCTGATTTATCAAATGTGTAGTTTTGTCTTACCAGATAATCTAATTGAAAGTTGTTAATTTAAGTTAATAATAACTAGTATTAAATTGATAAGGTGGCAGCTGAGGTACTGCTGCTTAGGGTAGGGGGTTAACTTGAGTAGTATGTACTACTCTAAGTTGGAGTTTTTAACTCCAGGCTGGGTGCAAGGTTTAATCCTTACATTATTTTCTCTTGTTCACTGTTGTATGTATATAGTTCTGACATCCACAATACATTTTGTAAGCTCATTGTCACTACAAACAAAATTGAATCTTATACAAAATCCCATAAGAGATTCAATAAATACAGCTATATCTAAAGGTACACCTAAAGGAGGAGGTATAACATTACTTATTTTGTTAATTGTTATTTTGATCATAAGTGTTTTATGTTTTAAAAATGCCAAATGACTTCTCTAAAAGGAATTTCTTTAAACATTAATGGACTGAATAATCCGTGTAAAAGGGCAAGCCTAATAAGATACATTAATTTACATAAGGCCAACTTAGTCTTCCTTCAAGAAACACATCTCCTGAAAAAAGATATTGATAAATTAGCCACAAACAAATATACAGTATTGGTTAGTTCAGAGCACACTCAGAAAAAAAGAGGAGTGGCTATTTTATTGAATAAAAGTATGCCCATTCCTAAAACTATTAAGTCTTATCAAGATGATAAAGGAATGTTTTGTATGGTTACAATACAAATTAATGGGAAGACTTATACATTAATCAATGTATATTGGATACCTGGAATTGGTATTAATACAGTGAAATACCATCTTGATAAGATCATATCATTCTCTATAGGAGATATTATTTTAGCTGGTGACTTTAATTGTATACTACATGAAAATGATACTACTACTATAGGGAAAAGGAAAATTACATCTAATGCAAAACATTTAAAGGATTTTGCTAATTCTTATCATTTAAATGATATTAATAATCAGATAGACTCAAAATCATTACCACACACCTTTTTTCTAACAGATACAAAACTTATTCAAAAATAGATAGAGTCTTTATTTCTAACCACATTGTAACAGAATTAATTAACTCTAAAATCATTTCATGTCCTATATCTAATCATAATTCAATTGTTTTTGAGTTAATGATAAAAAATACTCACAATGTTCAGATCAAAAGGATACCAGCATACTTAACTCAACTAAAAGACTATAAAGAATATATACTTTCAGAAGTACAACATTTTCTAGACATAAATAATACTCCTGAAGTCTCCATTGTTTATGTTTGGGATGCTTTAAAATCATATCTATATGGACAAAGTATCAGATGGTATAATAATAAAAAGAAATCTTGGGATAAGGAATTGTTAGATATTCAAAGTAAATTAGACTCTTATAAACATAATAATAAAGCAAATATTATGGATAAGAAAGTCATTGAAGAAATAAACAAACTAAATGAGAAATACAAAGAAATTTTAACTCATAAAGTTAAAATAACTTTTTTGTCTTACTCATAAGCCCCCCCAACTTACACATAGACTAAAAAAAAACAAAAAGGTTGAATAAGCAAAATCATATCAAAGAAATTTTCTCTAAGGAAAAAGAAGAATGTTTCTAGTCTACCAGAAATACTAGATGAATTTAGAAATCACTTTCACAAAATTAATCATAATAACATTAACATGGAACCTAAAGATAAAATAAAGGAATTTATAACCACAAACATGAATAAAAACTTAATAAACTACAGATTAAACTATTGGATAAAAGTATTTCATATACAGAGGTTGTTACACAAATAAACAAGCTTAAATCAAACAAAGCACCAGGTAATGATGCTATTATACAGATATATAAAATTATTTCTAAAAAAGTATACTCATTAATATAATAAGGTTTTTTTTTTGGCCCAAAAGGAGCTAATAACCCCCCCCCCCCAACTTGGCAATATACATTTATTACGCCAATTTTAAAACCTAATAAAGACCCAACTAGATGTACTCATATCTAACCCATCTCATTACTTAATGTTGATTATAAAATGTTTATGAGTATTTTTGCTGATAGATTGAAGACAATCATCCCTGGCATTATAGATATAGACTCAGACAGGCTTCATTGTAAATATAAATACTTTGATATTATAAGGAGAACTCTAACATTAATTGATTTTGCAAATAGGAAAAGAAAGATTTAACACTTATTTGTCTTGATATAAGTTCAGCATTTGATTCAGTAAGTTGGGACTACTTGTTAGATGCATTTGTAAATCTAATTGAGCATCTATACAAAGGAACATTGGCTTATATTAGGAACATATGTCTCACAAAAAATACCCATTTTAAAGGTACAAACAGTGTCCACTCTCTCCACTATTATTCACTTTAATAATGGAGCCTTGGGCTAATTTGATCAGAAACAGTACTGACATAGAGGGATTTGAAATAGATGAAAATACAACATCTAAAATTCAACTCTTTGCAGATGATGTTCTAATTACATCAGCAGGATCTAATTCTTCTATGCATTCTCTATTTGATAAAATGATGAATTTTAAAAGTATTTCTGGTTTAATTTTCAATGAAGAAAAAACTAAAATACTACCTATATACACACAAAAAATGTACTCATTAGTGATTTTACTAAATATGTACCCAATTCAGGTCAGATAACTTATCTAGGTATAATATTAACTAAAGATATTAAATCTATTATACATAATAATTATAATACCTGTCTTCTTAATATACAAAATCTTTTCAATACCTGGAATAATATGTTTTTTTACTATGGAAGAGAGACTTACAATTATTAAAATGATAATATTCCCCAAGATATTATACTTAATACAATCAATAATACTCCCACCTACAAAAATAATTATCAAGAAATTGAATACACTAATGTTACATTTCCTATGGGCACCTAATAGACCTAGGATTGCATTAAAGAAACATACTAATAGCTGGTCTCAAGGGGTATTTCTTTTCCAGACTTTAATTTATATACTATCTCTTCTATTGTAAAAGTTATTACTTTGTTAATAGATCAGTCATATGTTGCAAAATGGAAAGATTACTGGGAGCTAATTAGTATTCACTTCATGAAAATCTCCTTAACACATAAAAATATGATTGTAAATAACTCCATGCTATGGTTACTAAAAGAATTTTGTACTTCACCTATTACACCTAAATATATAGTTAGTTACCCATTAAACATTATTATTAGTTATCGTAACTTTGTATTCATGCATCCTAAATATAAGGAATGGAATTTTATTATATTCCCTATAATGTATACTCGGGGTATGCTTTTGTCATCCACTTCTGAAGGAACTCATTTAGCTACAGATAATGATCTAAAGTACTGGTATCAGTTGATATCTGATAATAAAGTTAAAAATCTAGATCTCTTAAAACAAGAATTTGATCTAAGAGAAACTTGCTGGTTGGAAGTTCAGACCTTTAGACAACATCTCATTGATAAAATTGATCTAATGTCTATAACAGTTAAAGAATCTATCCCAACACTGATTGATTACTTGATATTAAATTTACAACATAAAGTTTCTGATAAAGGTAAGCTTTCATACATACATAAAATTATCAGACAAGAAACTTTTTACAGTGTAGATACCTACTGGAATTATTTCATTTCCATTAATAGTGACCCACCAAATCAACAAGATAAACAATATATATTGGAATCTGCCTATAAAACTACGTCTTCCATTGTCTGGAGACTTTTTACATGGAAATTTTTACATAGATCATTTTATACACCTTCGATGATGAATAAAATAAATAATAAAGATAATCTATGTAAAAGATGTAATGTAGAAATTAATGCTGACTGGGCTCATATGTTTTATGACTGTATAAAATTGAAAGAATATTGGAAGTCAATTAATGAATTTTTGCAGGCTCTTTTTACAGATAATTTCATTATTTCTAAATCTCTTATATTATTCAACACACCTGTACCTCAAAGTGTTAAAAAGGTTAAGCTTCCCTTGTTATGGTCTATTCTAGCAGTGGCTAGAAAAATAATAACCAGAAATTGGATTTCAGATACACCTCCTTTGTTCAATGAATTTAAAAATGTTATGACTATAGTGTGCCATATGGAATTGATGACAATAAAATCAAGAACTACTAGAAAAACATCTTATTATATTGTATGGGATAATTTACAAAACTTGTTAAAAAAATCTTAACTTCAATAGCATGGTATTTTAGTTTAATTAATTGATCTGATTGTAGTGGATGTCTTTGTAAATACTTTGGTTATTTTGTTGAATGTTATAATCATATCTATTTTAATTACTTGTATAAAATTGTTATGATATTTCTCTTGTATGTTAAAAACAATAAACTTGTTTTAAAAAAAAAAGAAAATAGTGCTGTATTTTTTTAAAGAAAAATTTTACACTACCTTCAGTAGAAAGTTGACGTTTCCGAATTGGTCCTATTGAGATAGTCACATTATTGTTGCTGTTTTCAGGGTTTGAAGATCTCATGCCAGAGCAAACCTGTCAATATGATCTCTATCATTAGAGAGCTCTTTAATGGCAAAAAATAATTTTTCATTTTTTTTTGTGAAAATATGTATTTAAGAAGAACACCTTACCGGCACACATGATCCAACAGTTATATCACAGAGGCTTATTTCACAGTGTAGGTAAACTTCTGGATAATTCCCAACAAACTTAAACATTTGCACAGAGAACCTTCCTTGCAGGGATAATCCATTTTCCACAACAGCTATAGTACTGTCTTGCTTATTTGGACAGCTGTTAAAAAAATACATGTTCGAATATTATTAGATTATCAGCACAATGTCATGCAATATCATTTGTTTATAGGTTTACATCTGTTAAAAACAATAATAAATATACTTGAAAAAAGATGGCTTTGGTAAGTATTGTTTTTTGTATCTAGGCAAACATTTCATGCTGCCTATAATTGGTTAAAACATTAAAGATAGGAAGTTTGCAAAGATGCTTTATTCTACCACAGTGCAGAACACTTGATAAAACAAAAGCAGCTTATAACAACTATATCATACAAGCAAAACAAACAAAAAGACATCTCTTTCTGATAAATTACATTATATTTCATAACAAATGCTGCATGCTGAAGTAATAAAATACAGCAGTAAATAAGCAAATCCAGTTACTGTGTTCACTTCCATCACAATTATTTGTTTTTCATTGTGTGTAGCAGCAGTAATCAGAGTTGTCATTTCTTCAACAGCAGCTTGAATTCCTGGTTTAGCTGTGTTGATTTTTTACTCTATGTATTGCATCCCATCGCAAGTCCCAGTCTAAGTCTTTGAAGTTGGAGACTGAAATACAGACTTTATTCACATCTCTCTCAAATAAAAAAGTTGTTTTGCTCCAGTAATGACAGATTATTTTATCTGTTTCAGTGCCTTCTCTCCTCACTCAACACAGTGATACATATATCTGTTCACGTCCCATCCTTCAGTTTGATTCATTGTTTACTCACAGAATTGAGCTATCAATGCCTTGTCTATGTTCTGACATAGAACTTAACTAAATAACCAATACTTCCAAGTATTTTGGTATAGCAGGATAACTCATAGTTCTGCCACATATTGTGCCATTAATCGTTTCTACTGCCATGCCAGTTTATCCTGAGAGAACATTATCACAACTTTACACTTCCCAGAAGTCATCAAAACCCATCTATTACAATATCTAAACTCTGAAATGTAATGCAATCATTGGAGTTATTTTACATACCTGTATAAGTAATATAAGATTATAATCCACTGGTAATATGGAAATATTCTTGAATTCCTGGTACAGTACTTGTAAAAGCTTATCATTTATACATGTATTCATTCGATTAGACCTTTTTTTATTAGTAATAGAAATACTATGTTTACAAGCTCTGCAAATAAACATGCTTCATAGTATACTGTTCTGGGGATGATATAATTCTGGATACAAAAATGAAGGTAGCAATATAGTTTTACAGTTAACATCATAAGATGAAGTGATTTATCACCCACAATAAATTAAAGTTTAAATTCTCTGAAACTTTTTTTGCATACCAAAACAGTCTCATTTAAATATTCAGGTGTTTCATTATTAAAAATAGTGCAAATCTCTTAGTTCATTTTTACAGAAATATATATCTCTGGATTTTTTTTTTATTTGCATTGCTTGTATGACAGCATTGATGTATAGACCATGAAGACACTGACTGTTATTAATCTGTGGCATACATTTTGCTAAATAAACTTTTGTAGTATTGTCTGATCACATAATATTTCTTTCTGCTTGGTTTCTGCTTTCTGACTTGTTTTTTTTTTTTTAGAAAAGTAGGCTGTTAGAGGTGTGACATCCCACAGTTGCTGGGATGTCAATGAGTTAAGACTGGTCCTATTACTCAGCATTATATACAATTTCATTATAGTTTTATTGTATTTCTAGTACACCTCTGTAAATTGGTAATATCCTGTAAGGCCATCTCAGTTAACAAAATATAGCACTAAATAACAACTAAAATATTTAATTGAAGAATTTATACTGCGCGCACCTAAGCAGGAGCATTTCTGGGTCATACCAAGTGCATATTTAGTTGTTTCATATTTTAATACAGATCTTTTAAATAATTTGCTCACAGCAAGATCAAGCTGGAATTTGATTCTGGCATTTGAATTGAATTTGTTTTGTAATACAATCTTAGAATAACAGTGCAAAAGTGAGGGTACTTGTCTCTTCTATGGAAATGTGGCATTTAAGTTACTTTTTACTCTGTGCACATAAGCAACAGCATTACTCTGGAGTCAAAAAGAGTTACACAGACAATGTAGTAATGATTGTGTAAAGTATAAAGGTGGAAATCTATGCTGACGTTAAAGTCTATACTCTAAATTCTTCACTTCAATTGATTTCCTTTCCCTAAGTTTATCATGGTCATAGTGACAGGAGATGGAGGGAGGCACACCAGATGTTCCTGTCCACACTTACAGACTCCTGCTCATGATAAGAAATCCTAAGCATTCCTGTACCCATTTCATGACATAATTGCATCACCATGACAATGGCCTGCCACAAAGACTCATTCTACTTGGCCATTCCTAGTACAACTGCAGTGAGAATGATCCAGTGGGAATCCCTATAAGAAAATCTAAATCATCTCATGAAGCTTCACTTGGTAAAACAGACCAGTGGCATTAATGTGAGGCTGTCTTGGATCTCTGACCTCCTAGTTCTGTTCCAAAGATTAAGCCCAGTGATCCCGCAGAGAAACCTAATTTCTGCCACTGTGACATGTGGCCTTATTCATTCATTCACTCACTGCCCATAGCCCTTGACCATAGTCAAAGATGAGAATGTTAGACTGAAGAGTGAACTGTCAACTTTCCCTAAGATCTCTGCTTCTGCTTCCCAAGGACAGGCCAGTTTTGTGGTTGCCAGGCTGGAATCAGTCTCATAATCTACTTTGTTAGTTGCATGTTGCCATTAGTCATCATGTATGATCAGCATCTCACTATCTTTAAACTCTTTGTCCAAGAATAGCAGTCTAAAGAAAGCATTCAGCTGATGTAGGAGAGCATGACTCTGTCAGAGTTAGAACTGCTGCACCAAATTTATTTTGATTTTATTTTTTTATATTGAACTTAACGGGAGTAGAACACTGATCCCATTGGACCTATTTCAGTCTCAGCCCAGGGCAAACACAACAGATACATGTCAGTATATGCAGAGTGAATGACAAAAGACAATATATGTTGCTGTGTCTTTCGGCTTTTTCTGGTTAGGGGTTGCCACAGCAGAACTCTGGTCTGCTAATGATTGGCAGTTGATTTTTACATGCCGAGTTGCCATCCCTGACACACAACCTTCAACGAAGGTACACCCATTTATGCATGTCTCCATGCAGAAGACACTCTAGCTGAAAATCGAACCAGACAGCGTCTTACTGTGAGGCGACAATGCTACCGCAGCACTACCATACATATGTTATATATAAAGTGAATATAATAATTGGCTTGAAGTTGTAAAGGCAATAGTAAAATGACATTATATATAGAGTGACAGATAAAACACAATGTACACAGGCATACAGAGTGCAAATCACAGTTGGCACATGGAAAGAATCACAATCAAATGCAAAGTCAGAGTAAGATATATGGAGGGAAGAAGAGTATGAAGAGGCCAAATTATATAACTAGAGAGACAGCAGTTGCATTTCCTACAGTTTTGAAATGTATTTTTATTTCTGACTGGAAAATGGAGTAAGCAAAATGATCTTTCTTGGTAAGTTTAAATAGCTGAGAGGCAATTAGAAAGTCAGCACATCGTTTTACAGGTAACCAGATAGCTTTTCAATGGTTTTGCAGTGATGCCCATTTCTAAAGGAGAGACAGCTGAATCTGCAAATGGCATTTTTAGATAGACTGAATGGTGGATACATTTATTTTAGAGGCTGCAGCAATTAGATGGAAGTAATATTCTAGCCGAGCCAGTAATATACCTTTACCTATAGCATTTCTACATGATCTGGATAGAAAGGGGAGACTCTATTAGCCCAGAACAGAGGAGAGTTACTTTTTTTGCATGTGTAGTCCAGCTGGGGTTGAAAATTTAGGAAGGGGTCCAACCAAATCCATAGGTATTTGAATGAAGTGACATTTTCAATAGTATTCTTAAGATGATAAAGGATTGTTAGAGGCCTGGTGACAGAAGTGAGCTTTTTCTTGGTGCCAAAAAGCATTGTTCTATTTTTTTTTTTTTTTTTTTTTGAGGAGCTTAGCAATAATTGTTTAGCACTGACCAACCGAATAATCAAATAATGCTGCTCTGTGATTTATTACAGAAAGATATGAGTTTTCGCGATATGTTTAAATATGGATGTTGGATATGAAAACTAATAGGACAGTGGTCACTGAAAGATGGTGGATTGATGGTGATGCTCAAGATAAAAGAAAGTTTAATAGTTAATATGAGATCTATGAGAGAGTGCAAGGTGTGTTGAGGTTGAGCCTAGAAGGTGGAGACATGAGCTGGGTGAGGTTGAATTCTATCAGAAGAGTGTTTGGGTCACTTGAAAATGGGATTGAACAGGTTGAGATTGAAGTCTCCAAGTATAACAAGATTTTTGATATTATTTGTGGAGGAAATTAATTATTTTAGTATGTTAGTTAGTTTGGGATGTGAGGAGATAGATAAGCTACAGCAAGTGTAATATGGTATTCTTTTGGGAGGGAATGGATACAAGCAGCCAATTAGAATGATTATTTTTGTCTGATTTCCTTGAACAAGTAGATGGATACTTAAGTCTGACTTCAACAGAAGGAGAGTTCCACCTCCTTGTCTTGTGCCTGGTCTGGGGTCAAATGACCCCTGGAGATTGTAGAGCATTACAGAGTGGACAGGGACATACATCAGCAAATTGTGGAGCTGTGCCGGCATTGCCTCACATATAGAACAAACAGAGGGAAACCCATCCCAATGGATACTAAGGTATGTGTAGCCTTAAGAATACTAGCTACAGGTACTCTCCAACCCCCTACTGAGGATATCATGGGGGTGTCACAGGCATCTGCATCCAGAGTACTCCATCAGTTCCTGGATGCTATGCTACCACATGTCCGTGAACACATCCACTTCCCTAACACCTGTGAGGAATTCACCAGCAATATGTGTCTCTTCCACCATGTAGCTGAATACCCGCAGGTACTGGATGCCATACACCACATGCACATCCACATCAAAGCACCACCTGGTGAGCAGGGTACGGTCTACATCAACCACAAGTGCTTGCCTTCCATCAACTGCCAGGTTGTGTGCAATGCCCAGGGCATTATCATGCAAGTGTGTGCTGGCAGCTCTGGAAGCTATCATGACTCCCACATCTGGAATTCCTCACAGCTGTATCAGGGGTTTACCAGGGGGGACATCCCAATTGGCCATCTAGTGGGGGAAGCTGGTTATGCACTGGAGCCATGGCTGATGACACCCATCAGAAGTGCACACACCCCCGAACAAGAATGCCATAATGAGGCACATGCACAAACCAGGATCATTATAGAGTGTGTGTTTGGGATGCTCAAGTCACAGTTCCACTGCCTTGACATATCCGGTGGAGCCTTGCAGTACTCTTCAGCTACATGTGGACAAATGTTCACAGTATGTGCCATGCTACACAGTATGTATAACAACATGGGGAGGGGACACACAGCCCACCATCATTGCCAAGGTCACCACAGGCACAGAGGGACTTAGAGGAGGAACTTCCTGAGCCTGCCACTAGAGGCAGACAGTGGCATGTCCAGTATGCCTATGCCTTGGCAAAGAGGCAACGCATAGCACACACACTGACACTATAGGTACCCAAGGACTGATACCTCTCTCTGACTCGCACATACAGTAGAAGGGATGCCAAACATGACACTACCTGTACTTTACCATGTATAGAGAGTGTACCGTGTGGGTCCCACATAGTCAGCCCTCCAGCACCATTCTCAAAACCACCCCAGACACAAGGTATGTCACCCTTACTATCAATTACTGACTGGAGTACTATATTCTGATAGTTATATCTATAGTTATATATGGATGCAAGCATGAAAGTGAATCGGTTGGCCAAATGAGATAGCAGCAGATAGCTGACAGCTATGTGGGACAGCATGAAATCCATAACCAATACTGTTGTCCCCACACTAGGCAGTAGTACTCAGGGTGACAACTCCCGCTGCAGTACATGTGGTGGCTCGACTAACTGTGGGTGTCCACAGGTCACACATATGGATGTCAATGAGCATTTCCATTCCTACCCCTCAGCCTCACCCAACAGGACAGGTGTAGACGACCGGAAATAAAGGACTGGCAATGCTTCACAAATGTTGGCAATGGTGAACAGCCCCCCTACAGACCTACACAGACATTCTACAACAGGTCTGGCAGTTGCAGTATAGCTCTGAAGAGTAAGATGTCTGAAACTGACATGTATGCCATTACAATCTAACTTGAGTACTCCACAGATATGCCTCCAATCAGCAAGAAAGGGTACAATACAAAACTAAATGGAAGCAAACAGAGTTATAACTGAAATACCAGTGGAGTCAGTGCAAATGTGGAAAGTTGTCAGGTGTGCCCACCCAACCCAATCTATAAATGGCAGTAACATGTGAGTTTGTAGAGTAATATCAGTGGAGCACAGATTGCCTGAACTGTCCCAATCAACATGATAATTGGTGTATGTCCACTATAATGTGTCTCAGTGGCCTAGGTACAGTACTGTATTTGACAGGGCCATGTTCCAACAACTGCAGTGCCAACCAATCTGCTTCTTAGCTACATCTACAGCAGCTGGGAAGGCCACAGAAGTATCTCACAAAGAGGATTACTGGCCTCAAACAAATGCCCTACACTGACCATTTCAAAAAACTCCAGCTTTACCCCATAGCATATTGCCTACTCCGAGGTGATCTCTGCCTAACATATAAAGCTATGTCAAACCCAGAGCTGTTGGACATGCTACACCTAAAGAAATCCCAGTCCCTCCGAGCTACACGCTCTTGGGACCCATACCTTGTCACCACAATAAACAGGACATGCTGGAGGGATAGATTCCTGTCCCAGAGACTTCCCATACTCTGGAACAGGCTACCCATCTATGTCAAGCAAAGTTCTTCATTAGCACTCTTCAAGAAAAATCTTGATGAGTGAATGGGAAATAGGAAATACACCCCGGGGATCACTTCTGTGTCTCTGCTCAACAGTGGCACAGGAAAATAATTTTCTTGGGTGGTGTAAGCCAGGGAACCTTATTGGCTAGGCTTATATAGGCCCTTGGGCCAATAGCCTAGTACCTACCTGTGAACCTATGTTACTAGTTGTACACACTCACTGTCCAGATGTCAATATGTGTTACTGTCAGAAAGCTGGACAGGCTATGAACAGGGGCTCATACATAGAAAGAGTACAAAGGTGGAAGAACTCTTATGCAGTGCTTAGAAAATAACTATGAACTGCACACACCTTTGGAATTAAATATAGAGGTTAGCATCACATTAGTTGTCTGTCTAATATGAAATTCTGGTTGTCTGCCCAATCACTGGCAGCCCACATAAACCACAGTTATAAAGTAATGAGACACTGCTGATGTCCACATACAAGACAGGAGAAGGAAAAGGTCTTAGTCATATCTGTGAGTCAGGTGCCATAAGCTTCCATATCACACACACTCAGTCCAACCCCCACAACAGCCACAGGTATTTCATCAGTCATATCCTTGCTGTTGTGAATGATTACAGAATCAGCACACTTCTTTTATGGAATACAAGCAGGATGCCGCAAGCTGACATGTTGTCTGATGCAGGTGTGTCCCTAGCTGTAGGTAGCACCCTGGACACATCCAGACTGATGCATCACTATGAACTAGAAGGATTGCCAGGAACACCTCATCCACTTGCCCACATCACCCCAGGGAAATCCACTGGCTTGCAGCCTGGTAACATATGAGTGACAAAATGCAGTGGCCTGCTTCACTCTCATGTGGCCTACAGGCCTCTGGCAAATGCCCATGGCTCACCCATAGTGTCATCATATGCTTCACCAAAGTTCCATCATACAGAATGTCATAGGCTCCTAAATAAAAACATAACACATTAAGCAGAAAACAAATCCAAGGCCATGCTAACAAATGCCAGTAGCATGCCTCTCCATGTCCTAGTGAAAGAATTGTTGACCAAGACATAAATACTGCTGTAATAAAGGTCAAACTTTAGAAATACATCTGAGATATTGCTACCATACTGGTGGGAAAAGGATATAATTACAGAGGGGGAGGCATAAATGCATGGATATTATGGAGTGTATGAAGTCTGAAACTCAAATGTTTGCTCATACTTCCCCCTGACTGCAGACCCATGAATGCATAACCACAAACCTGCTTGTAAACAACAATGTGAAGGGAAATCCACCAGATATACGAGTCCTGCCTTTGGATAACCTTTCCAAATCTGTACAACTGAGAGGTATGCCCACAGCAGAATATGGCCATTCAGTTAAGTTGAGAAATGCACAGGAAGGGGATACCCAGCCAGCTTAGCACCAAGGTGCTGGGTCATTTACACAGACCCATGACTCAATTGTCTATAGCTACCCCTCCACAATGGTAGGATTGTGCTACAATGTCTAGTCCTTGCCTCACAATACTGATCTCTGAGGCATTGCTCTTATATTTCCCTGGTAAATAACTGTGAGCAAACAATGATATCTGTCAGTAGTTGATGACACAATATATTACACTGTAAAACAGAACATATGTCCAACAGTCTATGCTAAAACAGAACATGTTACACAAGCAACACAGACAGTAATAGGAAATGTAATTACACACAGTATCCCCCCCCCCCATGTTTGGACCAATTGTACCTCCATATTGGCAACCTATCTACAGATATCCTGCAAAAATAGCTTGCTAGGTGTAGCTGTAGTGCACAAAACCATGGAATGGAGTACAACTCTCCCTGGAATGGATTCTCACAAGCAATATAGAAGTTCATACTGGGCATGCCCCTACACTTAGAGAATGGATCCCCACACTCAATATAGAAGGTCTTACTGGGCATGCTCCTACAAGCCCATGTCTGACATCACAGTGGACCATAGATATCTGTTATCTGCAGATGTCTGTGCACACACACCAAAATGTAAACTGTTTGGTCTTCACACACACACACACACACACACACACACACACACACACACACACACACACACACACACACTGGACAGGAAAACCCACAGCCAGCTGTAGGTGACAGATATGTGGTAAGTCCCCATCTGTTTTGTATGATACGCACATATATCTAAGGCCAACATACAATAATAATTCAAACATACACACACACATACACATGGGGAAGAGAGACACAGACAATGAGAGAGACAGTACCATTGTGAAGCCTTTCCCACCCAGTACACATCCCATAGTTCCACTCTACACTATCTGCTGATGTATGTCATCTTAGATGTACCTTCAGACAAGGCTTAAGTCTGTAAGTTCAATAGCGCAGGCAATAAATCCATAACTTCCTAAATCAAATAAATAGATCGGTAGGGTTTCAAATCTCGGTCCTGGCAATTGTGTGCATGTGGGGATTGCTATTTTACTCCATCCCCACCCAGTACACATCCCATTACCCAATATCAGAACATGTGCTGCAGTCAGTCACTGTACAAATTCCTTTTGTTAGCCCTCGGCCCTATAGGCTCTGTTATACTTCTGATAACTGTGTAACAGTAGAGTACCAATAACTATTTATGTAGCAATCCTAATCACAGTCCTGTCAAATGGAAAGATGTGCCTGTTTGTGTGTGTGTTCATAGGTTAATGATTTTGAGGCCATGCCCACATACTCCTTTTTACATTGCCCTCTGTTATCACTGCTGCTGATGTCACTCACCGTTAAGGATACCTGTGGACAACTCTTAAATATGTAAGCTTCATGGCGTGTCTGACAAATGCATAATACTATAGTGCAGTAAACTTGTTAGGTAGGAGTTCTAATCTCAGTCCTGGTAAATGTAAAAGTGTGTTTGTTTGTGTGAACGTGTCTGTAATTGTAGAGATGTGATTGTGAGCCCATTGGCAGTTACTACACTTCCCTTTCCCCTCCTTTATCCTCAGGCTGATGTCACTCACCTTTAAAGATACTTTGGACAGCACTCAACTATGTAAGTGTCGTGCCGCATGTAATAAATATTTAATACTATAGTGCAGTAAACTAGTTAGGTAGGCTTTGAAGCTCGGTCCTGGCAAGTGTGTGTGTGTGTCTCTGCCTGTGGTTGGGTCATTAACATTGTGATCCATATCTATTGGGGGTGGGTTTTGTTACACTTTTGTGTGGTCCACCTAGCAAACTACCAAATGTCCACTGTACAGGGACCACTTTTGTGGTAGCTGTGGACACTCTTCAGTCCTATAATCTGTCATGTGATATTACTATAGAACAATATGGAGTCCAAAACAAGATATGTGGCCCTTGTAGTCCTGTGATACAATTCCACACTCAGGAATCGTAGACAAACACATTCATTTGTTCATTAATCCCTATATCACTAAGTGGTCTGCAAATGGGCTCACATATGGATCTCACAGTGTGAAAGAAGTGGACTACATGTCAGACTGCAAAATGGTCATGAGTTGTGTCAGACTGCCAAACAATCATTTGTGGAGTACCACAGGTTCCTGTCCTGTGTCCAGTCTTGTGTGTTGTGTGTGGCTCTGATATCCAGCCCAACAGGATTGAATTGTGGTTAGCAATGTTTGCAGATAGTTGCTAATTGGGGGGGGTCTGTTTACATCCCCACATTATGTTAACATCCTGCATAAAGTTACCGTTGACACCTCTACCTGTTGTCAGAACACTGGCCTTAGTCTCATTGTCAAAAAATGTGTCCCAATCCCTTGTTGAATCAATGTGTTGTCCAAAAATGACCACATTGGTGGTAGTCCAATGAAGACAGATGTCCTTATAAGAGGTCTGTGAACACAGCTTGACAGCAACCTCTCTTTTGACCACCACACTGCCACTGTGGACAGAAAGGCCTTCCATGTGGCACATTGCATAACTAAGGGTGTGTCATCCAGGAATGAAGAGGTCAATGTCTTCCTCTACTCCCTGCTCATTAGTCCAATCAGCAGCTCTAGTGACCCATTTGCCATGTAACTCAGTAGAAACCTTCAACAACTGGGTAGGCTGCAAGTGTACCTGACATGTATGACTCTAGGTATGAAACACCAGTCTGATATGGAAAGAGCCCAAACCCTCTGAGTGTTCCTGGTCACATCTTGCCTACTTACAGGCAGTTCCTGCTTGACTGACAATACCATGTCTTCCCAGGTGTGTTACAGATGCCACAGCTAGGAAACCACAATCCGTATGCACCACATGCCATGGATACTGCAACCGCATTACCACATTCAGCAGAACATGTTTGGGGACAGGTCCATAACCCAGACAATGGCCACGTTATGCAATATATGTTGCATACATGTCAATCAAAGCACCTTACTGTCCCTCTTCAAGAGAAATCCAGATGAGTGGATGGTGAATATAACTGTCACCCTGGGGATCACACAAGTGGCAGTAGTCGATAGATGGTATGTGACAAATGTCAGGTACCATGATACCAGTGTACTCACATGCCCTACTCTTCTCATATGTCCATGGACATTAGCCTGGTACACACCCAGGGACACATGCACCAATGGACCTCAGTACTGACAAATGTGTCTGTATGCATTACTGAGTATAACAGTGTTTGTGAGTTTGTAAACTTGTAGTTGAAAATACTTTGAGGACCTTCTCAACCACTACACCCCCCAGTGCTATAGGGCTGCTGCTGTACTGCACTGTAAAGGTACCTTGTGGCATCCTTCACCTTATGGTCTACCTTGATCTTGCATTGCCAACATAACACTGTTCCACCAATGAGTAGACAGGTGTGGTTTACCCTCTGAGCTCTGACATATGTTAGTATGTGTGTGTATGTGTTTGCAAGTGTGAGTGAGTATGCATATTTGTAGGAGACAGCATTCCGAGGCCCAATTCTCTAAATACACTGCACAGTGCTATACATTACAAAGGATGGTAATGTTGCTCACCTTAGGAGAGCCATAAGACAAGCTTCACTCTACTGGCTCTGTGGCATGTGTGATAAATGCATGTCAGTGTAATAGCAATAATTACATAGGCAGGCAAAGGTTTGAATTTCATTCCTGGTAAATGTGTGATCGTGGGTTTGAATAGCAACCTCCAAAAGAAACAGAACCAGTAAGAATGTTGAACCACACTTTATTAACAGTTGTTAAGCACCTTTGTTTAACAAAACTTCATCAGAACAACAAATTCACACTTAAAAAACTCCCAGTATATACCCCTATTCAAAATCACATGGTGTTGTTAATTGATTAAAACTTAAAGTTACATACACTTAAAAATATAAAGTTAATACTGTGTATAAACATCATAAATAGTCTGTTTAAATATTCCTATAAAATATTTCATATCTAAATGTATTATTATATAAAATTATAACATTGATGTCACCTTATGCCATAATGTATAAGCTTTAATAGGGGGGTAATGGAACAACCATCATTTAATCCAGGGTGGTTGTAGGCATTAAGAATAATTTGTCATCTCAACTCACTCCTGTCAAAGTGCTCATCCATAATCCACCCTTGTAAATCTTTTTGACTTGCTCAATAATTAAAAAATTTAAATTGTGATTACCAAACTTTTCCACATGTCTATAAAGTGCATTTGTGGACTTTTTTATTTCTAATATCTAAAATGTGTTTGTAAATTTGTCTTTTAAAAGGTTTACTAGTTTTTCCAACATAATAAGCTGGACACTGGTTACACTGTACTAAATAGACCACATTGGATGTATTACATGAATAACAGCCCTTTACATTGTATTTCCTTTTTCTTATATAAAAGGTGTTTGTAGGATTTATATAGGGACATGTAGAACAACAACCATATGTTTTAGTACCAAAACAAATTTTCTTGTTCGTGTTCTGAAATTTCCTCTCCAGTCTCATCTTTAAAGATCTGTCCTTTCTGTATACCACTATTGGTGTTGGACCTAATTTTTCCAACAAATCATCATTTTTCAAAAACAAAGCCCACTTTTTGCATATACTCTTAAAAATTGTTGACCTGTCCAAGTTAAAAGTGGTGATAAAACTTAATGTATAATTGTTATTCACATTCACAGAATCATCTCCAATCACAATTTCCATTCTTTGCTGTCCTAATATAGGTGCATAAAAAAAATTTCTCTCTTCATAAATACTTCCTGATACACCCTATTCAACAATTCTTTGGGGTATATGCTTTTACTAAACATGTCCACCGCTTTATTTGCTTCTTTTGTGAACTGTTCTTTTTTAGAAACCATTTTGGCAACAAGTACCAGCTGCCCCTTAAGCGCAGCCTTCTTTTGATGACTAGGGTGCCAACTTGAATAATGTAAGTAAGTGTTTGAAAAGGTGGGTTTTCTATATAAATTAGAGTAAAAACAATGATTGTTGTAATAATTTCCGACCTCCACATCTAGAAAGGAAAGTTGATCTATATGATATTCAGAAGAGAATTTCAAAAATTCAACTGTATTATTTACATATACTAAAAATCCTTTTAATTGTTCTTCAGTGCTGGTCCAATAAATAAAAATATCATCCAAAATTCTGATGTTTAAAGACCAACAAGTAGAATATTCACTATGCAAAATGTATTCTGCCTCCACTGGGTCATGACATGATTGGCAAAATTGGAGGCACACAGCCCCCATTGCCACTCCAGTAGTCTGTCTATATGTTTGGCCTTCAAAATATATAACATTTTTTTAAGACTGCCTCCATTAATGTTACACAAGCATTTACCATGACATTACTCATTGTACTAGTAGAAAAAAGTTGTTGTTCAAACCATGATAAACCTGTAGTATGCGGTATTACAGAAAAAAGGTCATGAACATCCATGGTCACAAAAATTCCTGTGCTACATTAGGGAACAGTATTAAACTTTTCTAGAAACTGCCATGAATCCTTCAAGATATTAATATTATTAGAAATACCCTTCTTGATTTTAGTATCAATCCACTGTGCAATATAATATGTCTTTGACCTGCATCCATGTACTATTGGTCTAAAAGGAGGATTTTCAAGGCCCTTATGTATTTTCAGAATACCAAATATACTTGCTAGTGCAGGTTTTTTGTTTAACATAAAGACATGGTCATCTTTAGTAATTTCACCCTGTAAAAGCATGTCTTCTAATAACAAATCAATTCTACAGAATGCAACGTTAATTTCATTGTGTGAAACTTCGGAATACTTCTCAGTAAAAAGCAATGTTGTTGTTGTATCTTTCGGCTTTTCCCAGTTAGGGGTCGCCACAGCGGAACTCCGGTCCGCTAATGATTGGCAGTAGATTTTTACATGCTGGCTTGCCGGGCCTAATGCACAACCTTCAACAAAGGAATACCCATTCATGCATGTCGCCACACAGAAGATGCTCTAACTGAGAATCAAACAGGCAACGTCTAACTGTGAAGCAAAAACGCTACCGCAGCACCACCACCACAGTAACAGCAATGTATTAATTTGATATTGATAATCTACTGAATTCATAACTACCACCCCTCCCCCTTTATCAGGTTTCATCACCCTGATATCAAAATCATCAGTTAATTCATGTAACAATACATTTTCATGTTCAGTAACATTTGAATATTCAACCTCATTTCTTTTGTCAACTATTTGGCGAATATCAAATTCACAGATTTTTTTCAACGGCTGAAATAACATTGTTGAGGAGTGGGTTAAATATACTGGAACAATGTAAATTATTCTGTTTACTCTGCTCATTAGCAAATAACAGTTTAAAATTAATTTTCCTAGTATACAATTTCAAGTCACATATTGCGGCCACATTTGCTTTTCGGGTTTGCACAAAAATGAAACCCTTTGAAAGAATGTCAACATGTCCAGTATTTAATAGTTTTGAAGAATAATTATATATCTTGAAGTCGTCTACAGTATTTTCAATAATGTTAGGCATAATAGTACTTTACAGTTGAAATTTCATCTGAGCCTATCGCTTTGCTCTGTTGCATAAAAATCTTTAAAGGCTGTCCCATATCCAAATTAGAGAAAGAGTATCCACCAGAATCATCGTTTATAAGATTCACCACCGATAGTAGCTGATGGTTTGCTTGGGTCAGGCTCCTTGCTGAAAATGTGCGTTATGTTGCCGCCATGAGGGAAGCTGCTTCTTCCGGTTTTGATTCTGAATCCGTTCGGAACGTCGTGGGCCCGTCCCTTCTAAAGGGATAGGTTGATTTATAACCTACTGTGTTCTTACATCATGGATGTTCTCTTGTCCCTGATTAATTCTGTGTCACTCGTTATCATGATAATCTAGTGGTGGTGGATATACTCTGTTTTGTGAATATAACTTTATATCACGTTTGATTTTATTAGGTTCATAGGTTAGTACTAGGCTAACTGCCTTTGTGGGCCATTTTAAGCCTAGCCAATTACCTCATTTAAGAATGAAACCCTGCACCTTTGGTTTATAAGGCAAACACCTTAACCATTATGCCAACCTCCCACCCTTGGCAATAACCAATTGGGATAATGCCATAGTTGCAAACCCTTTGGTACCTGCGACAGTTCAATATTCTTCTGTAAATAGTTATTTTCTAACTGGAGCTGCTTATATTCAAATAGGGTCTTTTCAAATAAATCCAATTAGTCAGCCATATTCATTTTATGATCAAAGATTTTTATACAAAAATTCATTCGCCAAAAAAAAATATTCTGAAATTCTCTATTATACTGGTCAAAGGATAAGTCAGAATGGATGGTGTTGTTTAATTCAGTAAGCTTCTGATCAAGCACCTCAATCCATATATTATTATATTTAATCATTAGTCTCATCAGATCACACCCGGCTCTATCAAATAGTGATTGTAATTCAGTAAGGAATTCAGGGTTTGTAGCAGCCCCATTGGGATAACGCCATAGTCACAAACCCTTTGGTACCTGCGACAGTTCAATATTCTTCTGTAAATAGTTATTTTCTAAATGGAGCCGCTTATATTCAAGTAGGGTCTTTTCAAATAAATCCAGTTGGTCAGCCATAGTCACAGTAGCTTCTGTCTCAGTAGTGTTGTTGTTAACAGCAATACCATCGAGATTAAAAGTGAAATTATTTATTTTCCAGTCACATACATCTCTTGAGGGAACTGCATCCATATTAACCCTCAAATTTTTCCTGTTAGACACTTGAGTTAGGGGCAAACCCAAAGAGTCAGCGAACATACCTTGAGTTGCTGCCGTGTTATTGCCATTAACTTGTCGGGCAATAACTGATAATTGTTGGTTTACTTATAACAGTAATGCAGACACATCTCCAGGATTTTCAGACTGCTGGCTCTCCATAGAAGTAAACTCCCAACAATTTAAACTCCAAAAGCATGTAGAAGGTACAAATCAGGAACACAGTTGAATAGCAACCTCCAAAAGAACCAGAACCAGTAAGAATGTTGAACCACACATTATTAACAGTTGTTAAGCGCTTTTGTTTAACAAAACTTCATCAGAACAACAAATTCACACTTAAAAATCTCCCAGTATAGACCCCTATTCAAAATCACATGGTGTTGTTAATTGATTAAAACAAAGTTATATACACTTAAAATATAAAGTTAATACTGTGTATAGACATCATAAATAGATAGTCTGTTTAAATATTCATATAAAATATTTCATATCCAAATGTATTATTGTATAAAATTATAACATTTAAGTCACCTTATGCCATGGGGTGGGGTGCTGGGTATAATATATTTACACCATGGTACCCCAGTACATGTCCCAAGGTCCACTGTATGAAGACCGCTGCCACCATCAACCATACATGTGCTGTGTGCCAAAACTTTGTAACAGTATAGATTGAATGACAAGATAGGCAGGGCTGCTAACCGCAGGTGTGGCAAATGTGTGTATGGCTATATCTGTGTTGGTCATTGTGTATATTTCTGTAGCTGATAGTATTTCCTGGCCATTCTCACCCAGGACATATCCCATTGCCATACTGGTCAAGGCCAGTGGATGTTGTTCACCTTAGAGGGACTGTGGAGCACACTTCACCCTACTTTCTCTATGGCATGTTCAATAAATGCAGAGCACTTAAATAGCAAGTCCTAGGGAAGTAGTGGTTCAGATCTCAGTTGTTCCAAGTGTATGTTTGTGTGTGGGAGATCAGTATTCTGACTGTGTGTGTTTGAGTAACAAATGCGGTCATGGTTTACAGTTTTACACCATTGTACTCCCAGCACATGTGCTGTCCTATGTCCATGTGGCTGATGCCTAACTCCCGCCACATGCTGTGGCACAGACATCCCACAGTTGACGATTGCCACCATCTCACCCAGCCATCTATCTTTGACCTCAGCTTAATAACGGTGGGCATCCCCAAGATCAAATATGTTGCCACACATAGCATGGAGAGTTGCATTTGTGACCCTGAGAATATTCCAGTGTTAGATTTGACACATGCCTGTGCCTTCATGACAGTCCAAAACATGTGTCTGGTGACACCTGCTGTGGCACTTGTGGCAGGGCCATGATGGGCAGCAGTCCACCTATGAGCACCCCTGTCCATCCACTTGTGTGGATTCTGCCAGTTCTCTGGCTACAGAAGGTGTATACACACTATATAGTTCTCTTAGATTTACATGAAAAATATGTGCATCATACTCATATTCACAGGTAGCATATGGATATGTACAGTGTATCCCTGTAGCTGGCCGAGCAATGGCATAGTCAGTTGTGTTTGACATAGACTCCAGTGTTTGTCATGTGTGAGCTGTCCTTTCCTGGGGTGAATTAGGGTCCTGAGCTGTGTTCTATGTCACAGCAGAGAGAGGCAGATGCTATGGCCATAGGTGCTGTTTAGCAGGTCATCAATACAGCAAGTCTCGCTCAGACATAAATCTGTCAAAATAATATTTCCCATTATTAGAAAATACATACTACATTCACTTATATGCTGACTTGTTTCACATACCTTTTTATTGTTTCACACTGCACTGGATTGTAGCAGCAGGTTGCTCCACGTCTTTCTGTTTCCCAACGTGGAGCACTGATAAACATATGTTTGGAATAGGTATCTACATGCCCTTTGTAGGAAATGCTCTTGACCAGGTGATGGCCTGTGCACCAATTTGTGTCCCTCACTTGCTAATTGCATGCAGAGCAGCTGGGTAGTTCATCCAATAGCCAATGTCATGACAACACACTCCTATAATTGAGTACTTAATGTGGGCATTGTCCCTTTGCCTTGGCTCTGAGGAACACATACTGGAGGTGTATGG
Source organism: Protopterus annectens (assembly GCF_019279795.1). Taxonomy (NCBI): domain Eukaryota; kingdom Metazoa; phylum Chordata; order Ceratodontiformes; family Protopteridae; genus Protopterus; species Protopterus annectens. The sequence continues at coordinate 613,524,356 of NC_056746.1, read as the reverse complement.
CTACTGAATGTTACACACAGCAGGTGGGAATAACCCTTACAACAAGACTTGTGGAGACAGGCCAAATAAATGGCGGAGAAGGTTACAGACTTAGGGACCAAATGTGAGTATTGCTGTTATATTGTGTGAATACTGCTAGTTTTACAGGCTTTGTGTGTACATGCTCTTTCTGCATGCATGTCAGTCTGACAAAGTTATGTGTCTGCATAGCTCTGAACTGTAGGCCTATCAACATAATGGCCAGAGGTTTGCCTGTTATGTTTTGTGTGTTACCCAGAAAGATGTTGTCCTTGCCAAATCAGTGGCATACTGCAGTCATTGCTGACAGTAAATGGCAACATCCATATGTGTTTCTGACTTCCTAGCCCTCCAAATAGAGGTGTTGCAACCAACCCTGTAACACCAGCAGCATTCTCAGTGTATAACAGCAATATATCAAATACGGCCCTGTGTTTGGATCTCTGTCCTCCACTTATATGATAGGCTTTGTCCAGTTGTCATACAGTAGAAGGTAGATAGGTATGGTCTATCAGTATTTAGTGCTGACATTCCTGCTATCATTCCAGTGATGTTGTGGAATAAGACACATCACATGAACTAGGGGCCATACATATGAGTGCAAAGGCTGGACAGCATGTAGAACCCTGTACATTCAAGAGGTGGGTCTGTGGAATAGTAGGACATGCCTTAGAAGCAGTCTGTTAGAACATGTGAGAGATATTAGTTATTACATGGACAAACATTTTATAGCTGTTACTTGTCATACATTTCACCATGGGGACTGTAGTGGGTTACAATGTACTTTTCTGGAAAAGGTCTGTTTCCCAGTTTCATCAAACAGTTAGAACCATTGTTATGTGAAAAATCAATGTACATGGTATCATTTGATACTGTAGCCCCTAGGGGGTTAACTGAGGAGTGTAACTGGAGGCTGTTTAAGAACATACTCAATTAAGTGTCAATTGCTTCCTGTATTTCAGGCAATTATGTTTTGTAATGCTGTAATACTTGATGGCAAAACACAGTAAAACATTTGTGTGTATCGATGGCTGGTTGTCTGTTGTTTTACTATCCTCAGTCATTTTAGTTATATTGCTAAGAGGTCAGTGTATGTCTGGCCATTGTGTATGGCATATCCTGATTTTGTCGTAGTGTACTGTGTACTTATTAGTTGTACTGTGTAGGGGGACAGTAGATGTCAGAGGCATGGGTCCCTTTGTATCATTATCAATGTGTTAGTATGTCCATAGACGACTGGTCCCCCCACTTCATCTGGTGTGCTCAAGAATTGTACCTAGGTGCTCTTGGCTCTGACAGTGCTGCAAGTTATTGACAACTAAATCAGTACTGATTCCACAGTCTTCCTCCCCTATGATAAACCAACTGCACTGCATGCTATGGTTAAGAACATCATAAAATAGTACAACTCAGATGGCTTAGTGGTTATATGCTTTGACTATTGTATACAGGTTCCTGGATTTAAGACCTGCAAGGGCTTATATCTTGTTGCAGGCCAGGTGTATATTATTTCCTTTACATAACATTCCTATATGTGCTGCCATTACAATAGCAAGGGGTGTGATTACACTGTATGGGACACGTGTATACATGGGTTGTTGGACATGTGATATGCACTCACACATCTATTGTACACCAGCTACACTACATGGAGACGCATATAATATACCAGACATTTGGCTATTAAATAATACTAATTAGTTTACTTTCATGTAACTAGTCTAGTCCAGACACAGAATTGCTGTATCCAGGACTGTATGCTAGCTTCTGAGTGTTGCCCACGTCTGCTCTTCAATTTGTCACTTAGACATGCCAATTCTCTCCTCTCCTGCACTTTCAATAGCGCATTACTTTAGCATTTTACTAAATGTCTTATAGCAAGTATTTTACCACACAAATGTGCTAACAGCACTAAGCGTTCTATGAGGAAACAGCTCCAGTAATTATTATTAATGGCCACCCCTCCAGGCATGTCTACAGGTCAGTTCTCTGTGCTTTCACTTATTAACCTGCTGAACTTGGCCATCCTGAGGCAATGTTGCAACTGCCTCATGCACACTGACAACTGTCACCTCTTACCTCTCTACACTCAGACTTGCAAGAGATACACCTATACATCCAAACTGGAAGATACACACTCCCCAGCCAAGAACAAAATATTTGGTCAAGAGGAGTCGATCAACACTTGCACCACACTACATGGAACACAAAGCACTCCAGAAAACACACCAGCATCGCCTTCATATAAAAACACAAACCACACACCCGCCTTTGTGGAGGCTCTCAATGAAAAGCTGCACAAACAGCAGAGACCTCCAAGGTGGACATTTACTCCACCACCACCACACAACACTAATCACAAGACACATATGTCTCCTAAACAGTGTGCCACTCAACCAAAGCACCTAAGGCAAAACAGCATGGCCAAAACAATAGGCAAAATTAACTTGATAGTGAGAAACAGTGATGTCCCACTCACTATGTCATAAAAAGAGAAAGTGACAGTCAGCTGGCTGTTGGCACCAGGATTCACCACATAACACACACTGAGGTCCTCCAACAACAGGTACACATATGACTCTGTCATTGTACATGTGGATGTGACTGTCCTAAGACATATCTCCCTGGACTATATGGAAACAGACATGGAGGAGCCCGCCAGGAGTCATATGTGTACCTGTTGTTGGGGGTACAGGATGTTTTAACCCCAATGATTCACCCCGGACGATTTGCCCCTGACCTATTCGGCCCTGGGCAGTTGGACCCCAGTAAAAAAATGTAACGTAAGTGAAGCCAAAGCACATCAAAGCAAAAATAGAAATGAAAGACTGTCTAAACATTCTTAAAATTGGTTTAGAAAGTATTTCTTTTCTGTTTATGTGCATCGACTACACTTACTTTAAACACAGCATTAACTAGTCCGGAGTTTCTGTATAACGATAACTTCTGGAATTGCTTGAAATCATAGATGGAAGTTATAGGTGCTCACAGTACTACTGGACCTGTGAGTAGATTTTAGGAAGCATCCCAACTTTCTTACCCTGTCTATTGTGTCTCATTTTGCTTATCCAGAAGTAGCATATTCTACTAGAATAGTGCATTATGGGGCTGTGGATGATTTTACTACACAGGAAAAATGTGTGAGGTGCCCGCAGTGCTTATGGTAGTGGGACTGCTTGTTTTGCTACTAGATTGCAGTTCCCAGGTCCAGCATTATGGTAAATACCACTGACTTCAGTTTCTTATTTTTCTTTTCCTTTTCATTTTTTTTTTTGTTTGTTTTTTAATGTACCTGCTTGTGTCACTTCCAGACACCTTATTTTCACCCAGTTTGTTTTCTCTGAAGTCATAAACTTCGGTGTCCTTATTAGTTTTTCTGTGGTGAGGATTTCTGCATTTGAAATGGTAATTCAGCCATGTATTTTTGTTTTTTAAATGCTTTACTTTGCATTTCCCACGGTGAATCTAAGCTGTGAGATTTCAATCCGTATTGCTATCTTTTTAAGTTGTCTGCATTCTTTTCCATTTAGGTCACTGCAGCCGACTTTTTATTACGGAGCTTATAAACTGTTTTAAAGCATTACAGAGCTGTGGACTGTGGTAGTAAACTTCCACATATCTGGGGGAGGGCTCCATTTTCTTTAATGTTCAGTGTCGCGCTTGATATACAGTGTTTAACTAATGTTACCATATAATGAAAATCTCCAAGATTTTATATTTGCTAGTGTTTGTCTTTGGTACTCTATCAGCAGTTGGCATAATGAGTAAGATGTTTACCTATAAACAGAATGTTATAAAGTATGTTATAAAGTAACAGTAGTCATAATATGTTAAAACATAACACTAGTTATTATATGTTAAAGATCTTAAATGCTATATTTATACTAACCAATGTAATAATTAAACAAAATAAAATTATTATTAAAAAATATATTTACAATGAAAAATTAACAGTGTTATTATTGAATAATTTATTAATTAATAACTTAATGATAAAGCACTTAAAAGAATATATTTGGGGTCAATTAGTCCGGGGTCAAACTGTCCACTAAAAATTATATAAATATATATATATATATATATATATATATATATATATATATATATATATATATATATATAAATATATATATATATATATATATATATATATATATATTTATATATATATACATACATGAAATTGTATACAAATGCATTAGGGTCGAACCGTCCGGGTGCAAACAATCCAGGGTCGAATAGTCCTGCTTCCCACAGTACAAGCTGAAAACGATTGATCTCAACAATTGGCTACATCTCTGGTATCATATTAAGGGCTTCCACTATCTGTGCACCTGGGATGACATGTTTGACAGACCGTGATCCTTTGCCACAAATGTCCTGCATCTGTCTCCCCTGGGCTTCCAGACACTGGCCAAGGCTCTTGCTACCCCTATAGTGGCTTTTTTAGGCAGTGTTCCAAAGATCACATTACCACTGTAACAGCTGCAAACAAATGTAATCCGAGGATTATGCTGCTCAACACTAGAGGTCTACATTTAAAAATGCACTCACTGAAAGCACTCTTTAAACTGGACAACATTGACATTTGTGCTGCAAGAGGGAACTGTTTCAAGGCAGCAGGAAGCACACCTGCACTACCAGGCTATCATTCCTTCCACACCTGTGTGGCCCGGAAGTTGGGCTGCAGCTGCAATGGTGGTGGTGTTTCAATATTCATAACAGATGCACACACCTGCAGACTGTTCACACAACATAATGCATCTGAGATACTTCAGGTGCAGCTAGCATTGGCTAAGACAGTAATACAGGTCATAGCCTGCTGTAGCTCCACAAACATCGCCCAAGATTCACACTCCCCATTCTTAAGCACCCTGGGGAATATTAGGTTCCAAACTAACACTCTCATACTGGCCAACATCAACTACCCCACCATTAACTGGAAAAACTACTCATGCACCAATACACTTGGCCAATGCTTTCTGGGATTCATTGATTCCAATGCCCTGGACATGCTCGTTCTTACTCTCACTAGAGGTATCCACATCCTTGACCTGGTCATTACTAATATGGGCGCATGTTGCTCTACACCAATAGTCAACTCCTCCCTGGTCAGTTACTAATGCAAACTAATCACATTGGAAATCCACATCCCTCCCACCACCCCACAAAAGTAACCACCATGAAATCTTCTCCAAAGCTAACGTTGGGCATATTCAAACAGAGGTGGCTAACTGCATGGCACCCATGCAGATGGAGACTAGTTGCATGACTGCAGAATCTTACACCAATGCACTGTACGAACACACACACAAATGCATAGATCTCATCATACACAGTACAACCAAGATGCTCTCCTCAGAAAAGAGGAAGCCAATCTGGTGGTCTGCTGCGATAAAGAAACCCTACAACAGAAGGAGGAACTTCATATGGAATAAGGTGAAGTCCCAAGTCTGGGAATACTCCCGTATCAGCCTCAACCAAAGGTTGAGATCTCTCATCAACACCTGTTAAGGTAGCTATGAAAACATGATTGCAGGAGATAGTGAAGACAACTACAAGGCCTTCAATAGTAATGTATAGAATCTCCACAGCATAGTAGCATAACCATCAGATTATGTATGCTTGTATCTGTTAAGGTGGTGCTTTCTTTTGGCTTACAGATATTCACCCTAAAATGCACTACGGTGATATTTCTGTCAATATATGTTAGCAGGAACAGTGTTACTACAACCTTCTCAGCTTACCTACTCACATCATTTAGATATGTCTCTATTGTCATGCCTTTGTCCCCCCACGTTGCCTGGCTTGTGCCAGATTCACTGCACTACAGGGTTGTGAGCATATCTCTCCAATGCCAGGCTGTAGTTGCATGTTGTATGGCTGCTGTATGGCAGCTAACTGCTGTATGTGCTGTTGCTTCCATTAAACTTGAATTATCTGGCTTGCCATATGGACTGACTTTTTGAAAGTATTCTGGAGGAGAATATTTATGTTGGACCTTTGGTGTGTGTGTGTGTGTGTGTGTGTGTGTGTGTGTGTGTGTGTGTGTGTGTGTGTGTGTGTGTGTGTGTGTGTATATATATATATATATATATATATATATATATATATATATAGATATATATATATATATAAGTATATGTATATATATATATATATATATATATATATATATATATATATATATATATATATATATATATATATATATATATGTATATATGGGTCTATCTGACTACGTCGACAAGTCAGAACGCCGACAGCGAGAACACCGCCAGAAGATCAAACGGAGAAGACCGACGGATCAAAACCCGGACGCTGAGAACATTGACATGGGAAAAGGCTGTGGATGTATGCGGTAGTGACGGACGTTAGGGTGCGAGTAAGGTAAGTGTGCGACTGTGATAGTTTGTGGGTTAGGGGCGGGTTAAGTGAGTTAGGGTTAGGGCTGGCTAGGTAAGTGTGTGACTGTGATAGTTTGTGGGTTAGCGGTTAAGTGAGTTAGGGTTAGGGCTGGCTAGGTAAGTGTGCGACTGTGATAGTTTGTGGGTTAGGGCGGTTAAGTGAGTTAGGGTTAGGGCTAGGTAAGTGCGACTGTGATAGTTTGTGGGTTAGGGCGGGTTAAGTGAGTTAGGGTTAGGGCGCGAGTTAGGTGAGTGTGCGATAGTGGCGGACCTTAGGGTTAGGGTTTGGGTTAAGGTTGTAGGTAGTTGTGTATGTGAGGTTTAGTGTTGGTTTGTAAGGATTTTGGTGTGCTTGTGTTGTGTGTGTGCTTTTGGACCGGGATTTGTTTTGTTTGTTGCTTGTCGGGATTATGGTGTGTCGGGCATGTGAGGTCGTGTTTGTGAAATGTCGGTTATGTGGTGTCGGTGATTTCGTTTTGACTTGTCGACGTTGTAAGATAGATCCGTATATGTATATACATATATATATATATATATATATATATATATATATATATATATATATATATATATATATATATGGGTCTACTTCACATGGTCGACAAGCCATTTGATCGACTTTTATTTGGTCGACAATTCATTTGGTCGACAAGCAGTTTTATCCTCAATGGGGCTGTGCCCCCACACACTAACTATATATATCAACTCAGGGTCGCACAACATTGGGGAGGGAAAATCTGCCTGTTGACCAAATGAATTGTCGACCAAATAAAAGTTGATCAAATGGCTTGTCGACCATCTCAGGTAGACACATATCTATCTATCTATATATATATATATATATATATATATATATATATATATATATTTATCTCCCATCATTTATATATATATATATATATATATATATATATATATATATATATATATATATATATACAGAGACAGGCATAGGTATGCACTAGGCTAATGGGCCTGGAACCTTTACAAGCTTAGCCCATAGGATTACCCTGGCATCATGCCACCCATCCTTAATTCCTAGTGCCTCTGTCAAGTAGAGACACTGGAGTGACCCTCAGGGTGAATTTCCTATTTCCAATCCAATTATCTAGATTTCTCTTGAAGAGGGCTAGTGAGCTGCTCTGCTTGACATGTATGGGAAGTCTATTCCATAGCATGGGCAGTTGGGCAGTCTCTGGGTTATCATCCCGTCCCTACTGCATGTTCTGTTGATTGTAGTAATGACGGTGAGGTCTCTGGAGCATGTGGTGCAGAGGGATTGGGACTTCTTTAGATGTAGGATTTCTAACAGTGCTGGGTCACACATGGCTTTGTAAGTCAAGCTGTGATCTCCTCTAAGTAGACAATATGAGACAGAGACTAGTTGGATCTGTTTGTGTCTGTCCATATGGGACAAGTGTTTAGGGCTAGAGTCCTCTTTGTGAGGTACATGCCAAATGGGGCATTATACTCAATGATTGACCTAATGAAGGGAGAGTAGAGGGTGACAATGACCTAGATGCAAAACTCTTAGTAATTAGATGTGCCACATAGAAGGACTTTCTGACCACAGTGACAATGTGGTGGTCAAAAGAGAGGTTGCTGTTAACCTGTGTTCCCAGATCTGTTATAACATCTTCTGTGTTCAGTGTACTACCATCAGTGTGGTAATTCAAGGGAACTGGGTTTTTATCAAGGGAGATGATGACACATTATTTGACATTGAGCATAAGGCCATGTTTCTGAAACCAGTCATTGGTCTCATCGAGGCATTTCTATAGGATGTCAACATCACTTGGGGAGTTAATTATAGCCCCAAACTTGCAATCATCTGCAAACTTTGTCAGCCACAGTCCCTTCATTTTGGCCTGGACTTCCGAGTAGTAGATACCAAACAGGCGAGGACCCAGGACCAAACACTGTGGGACTCCACTCATGGCTGGTCACCAGTCTGACTTGGAGTCTATCTGTCAGCCAGTTTGCAGCTCAACTAGTGATATAGGTGTTGGGGCCTAGCTTAGTGCGTGTTTCTATGATTCCTGAGTAGGGAATGCTATCCTTGCTAGCCAATACCTTACATGTGGTTACCATCACTGTTGTGTATTCCTGACATATCAGTGGGATGATGTGAGGACTGAGGTCACTACATTATGCAGAGAACATGAGTCCCAGACTTGTGATATTTGTCTCAAAATTTGTTAGCCGTAACAGTATTTGTACAACTCTTCCTCAGCTTATCTACTCACATTATTTGGATATCTCTGTATTGTCATGCCTTTGTCCACCCACTTTGTCTGGCTTGTTCCAGATTCAATGCACTAAAGGGCTCTGAGCATACCTGTCCATTGTCAGGCTGTTTGCCGCATGCCCAGGTGTATGGCCCATACATTTGTTCAGTTCCACAGTTTATTTGTTTTGTCTGCTGAATCACTGTTATGATCCCAGGATTTATGTCAGTGAATAATGACATAACATGTCATTTCCCAGCCACATATCCTTCAGACAGTTCTGCTGACATGCACCCTTTTGCTGTACAACTGTTTGGTTCTGACAGCTATTTTCTACATACGTCCCTATATGTGCCCCATTTCTCTCCCTTTGTACAGACATTTTGTACAGGTTTCTTTCAGTTAGACATTGATAGTTATGTTTCTGGGTTATGCACTGTATGTTTTGTGAGTACCCATATATATTTTTTAATATATCTATACATATATATGTATTTTATATACATATATATATATATATATATATATATATATATATATATACACATATATATATATATATATATATATATATATGTGTGTGTGTGTGTGTGTGTGTGTGTGTTTATATATATATATATATATATATATATATATATATATGCTTTCAGTCATATATTTTTATGTGTATATGTATTTTAGGTATGTACGTTTCCATATATACATATATATGTCTATATGCAACACATGATTGATTCTACAGAGCTTTCACATGGTGGTGGTATACCTGTATTGTATGATAACTTTGGAATAGAAAACAGTGTCTGGTATAGCTCAGATGGTGTACTGGTATGGGGTTCTGACTGTGGTGTACAGGGTCCTGGGTTAAAGACTTGGGAGTAACACTTTTATTTCCATTACTGGTAAAAAAACAGACTGCATGATATGGAAGATAAACATCATGATGCTCTATGTCTTGAATGGCTTAGTGGCTAAGTGCTTTGACTATGGGGCCCAGGGTTTGAGACTTTGGACTGACATTTTTTTCCACTAATTTAAATAACCAGACTGCATGATTTGTTAGGAAAAACATCATGCTGTTCAATGTGTCAAATGGCTTAGTGGTTAGGTGCTTTGATTATGTTGTATGGAGTCCTAGACTTGGACTGACATTTTTTTACATTAATTTAAATAACCAGACTGCATGATATGGTAAGTAAAACATCATGTGATTCTATGTCTCAAATGGCTTAGTGGTTAGGTGCTTTGACTATAGTGTATGGAGTCCTAGACTTGGGAATTACATTTTTTTACATTAATTTAAATAACCAGACTACATGATATGTTAGACAAAACATCATGCTGTTCTATGTCTTGAATGGCTTAGTGGTTAGGTGCTTTGACTATGGTGTATGGGGTCCCTGACTTGGGACTGACATTTTTTTCCATTAATTTAAATGACCAGATTGCAGGATATGGTAGGTAAAACATCATGCTATTCTACATCTCAAATGATTTAGTGGTTAGGTGCTTTGAATATGGTGTACGGGGTCATGGGTTCAAAGGTTATTTATTTTTTTGCTACACTTTAAACTTTACTGCAGAGGGAGGATAACATATATGTGTTTTAATTATTTTACTAGGGGTATGGACATTGATTTCTGCAACTTTATCTGTGAGGTGGGGGCTGTGTGTAAGTTGTAACATGACAGGGGCTTTGTATTAACTTACACTTGCACACAGTCCGGGTAGGCATTTAATGATGTGGGAAAAAATAGGGACATATTTTATATATTGCTGTTAGGTATGGGGAATCTGTGCTATGTGCTTAATTTACTTACTTTTGTTTTGTTTTTTTTTTTTTTGTCCATGGACACACACTCTCACTACTGAACATTTCCATGCAGGGGGCGTGTATACTGTGAGAGCTTTGCTCTTAGACCCCCTACGCTCATACACATACCCGTGTACATACTAGGGCACGGCAGTGCACCTTCATACATATGCATGGCATGCTGCTGTGCTGAACATAGATGGTCGCTTCAATGCAGGAATAGGTATTCCTGCATGGAAAAATAGTGAATCCGGGGGATTATCTGTACTGATCATCTGAATCTGAGAATTACCTATCAGATGGAGTCTGATCTTCGTATGTTTTTTCCATGAATCTAAAGGTATTTGCTCCCCCTGTAGATGAAGAATCCACAAGTCTCCTGTCTTAAACTTTGACTCTAGCACTGGCCATTCCTAATGTGCTGTTCCCACCATACTGCAGAGGTATGATGGCCTCAATACCCTAACCCTGTCCATTGCCTTCAACATCTCTGCCAATATCTTCTGAATGTGTGCAGCCTTAATATTACAGAAGCCTATCTCAGTGATTTCAACTTCAGTGATGGACCCAGCCCCAGTAAAGATTTCAGGCACTCGCTCCTCCAAGGAAAGTACATTCACTGAGTTTAATTCCTGAAAATGTTTCCTCTACTTTTCTCCAGACTCCATATAAGTGCTCAGCACATCTGCGTGAGTGTCCTTACTTAGCAAAGCATAACTGACCACCGATAATTCACTTGAGAATTTTGCCCTCTGTTCTTGTGCGTATGCAGAACATATGGTCTCAGATCTGATAGCTTAACAACAAAGTCTTTCACTGATATTCAGCCCAAGGTGCTCTGCTGCCTCTTTGTAACTGAACTTCATGCACAGCAAGGACAGTCCATGGTTTGGACAGAAGTCTAAAAACATATCACAGCATATCACCAACTCAACATTAGATTTGGGGATGACATGCTTTACATCTTCACTATCTTCATATCTCCCTTTGTAACTCATGCACAGGCAGAAGTTTCCCAGTAAGGCCACAGAGTTTGCAGGGTCAACCTTATTGAACAATTCATCCACTTTTTACAAGAAGGCTGAATACTCTACTCAGTTTATCTGGTTTCTAAACACAAATAATGGTCAGAGTTTTCTTATCTATAAGACATTCATACTTAAGCACCCTTCTCTTAATTATCAAAAGACTTCAGCTGCATAGCTCAGGGTCATGTAAATATTACCACAGCTGTCTCAGACCCTCTCATGGGAAACTCTAGGAAAGTAAAGAGACTACCTCTAACACAGAAGTTCATTTTCAAAGCCTATGCTTTGTGCAGAAGTATGACTAAAAGTACTATTACTTTTCATTGTTTGAAACAAAATATGCTTTTTCTCCATCAACAAAGTGATGTTCCATTTCCATAAAGACACTATACCTTTTCCAAGGTCTAGGTTTAACACATCAATCTAATTGTTTTTTAATGCATGTCCTTATGTGAAGGCGTGCACACTTATGTATGTACATACAGCTTACTTTTGTATGTTCTACATGAAAACATTCTCCAAAGAGGTGTGTATTTTTCATATTGAATTTCTTGACAACTGGTGTCAGAAAACATAATGTGGACAATTTAAATCATTTACGGCTGAAACACGAATATAAGCATACATTAATTTCTAATGCTCCACAACAGACTATAACTCACACACATAAATATAACCCAAATATAACCCATAAGTGTAGATATAAATGAAGTGAATTATATGCATGTAATGCCTTCACTTACAAATGTTGGCATTCTGTTTTAATACAGCCTGCCTGGTGTATAATTTTCTGTACCCATATAACCAATAAATGTTGTTTAATAATAAGCAAGGGGAGAATTACTGTTGGTTTCTCCTTCTGTACTGCCTCACATTTCCTCATTTTGTTGACCACACACCTATTGTTTTTACATATTACTATGCCCAACAGATACCCTTTGTGATGATGTGAGGTATTGCTAGCTATGCCTGGAAAAGTAGGGCAGTGGATATGTAACATATGCCAGCATAGCTAGCTGGTGTTTTGTAAAGAATTATACATCATCTGTATATCACACTGATTTGTACAGGTACTTGTGTTGAAAATGTATTTGTAAAGCTGCTTGTGTTAAAAATCTATCAACACTGGGTCCTGCTGAACAGAAAATAAATAGACCTGTATGTCAGAGTGCATTGTAAATGCTGAAATGAATATATTATAACAGAGGATACTGGAAGAGAAGAGGTTAAGCTCAGTCCAGCCGACTTTGAAAAACAGTCTGAAATTAAACTACGTGGTTTAGGCCATAAAGATTGTATCTTACAATTCTGATTGCAGCCAAAGACAAAATGTCTGTGAAAACCAGGATTAGGAATCCTACTGTATTGTCCCTAGGATGGAACTAATTGCTACCCTGGAAGGGTGAAAGTTTTTGAAATGGTTTTATAACTTCCAGATGCTATAACACATCTTAGCAAAGCTCAATGTGTGTGTATTGTGATACATATGTGCTAGATTCTGGTTCGGTTTCTAGCAAAGAACTAGTGTGAGAACCAGAGTCAGATAACTAGATGTATGTGATGTCTTGTAATCCAGCACTAAAATGATGTTTTAATACTAGATGAGACAGAAGCCTTAGAGCATTCTGTTTGTGAAACCTGACAAAGAAGGACCCCTCACCCATGTCATCTTGCCTTGCTCTAGTAAGTAAACAAGGGGACAATAATTTGTTAGATCTGTCAGGAAAATATAGTGAGACTAGTTAGTGTTGTTCTTCTGTATCTGTGCAAATTTTTCAATGGATGTTACTTTGACTATTTCCTGTGATTAAAACTCTGGTGTCTATTATAAATAGATATTTAGTATTTTCATGTTCTTTTATTATTTATTATTAGATATATTTATACTTTTCATTGAGGCTGGTCTTTTAGAGAATATTTAACCCTTGAAAGTACTTATATTTATTTGGTGACACTGTGGCTGCTCCTGAAAGCCTTGCTGCATTGGTTAAGCACTCCCATTGTATTAGTATTAATTTTACTCAGTATAATTCGGTACCCTTGTAAGAGCCTTAGAGTTGCTGGTTTTGGAGTGTTTTGGTGGCAGTATTTACCTTATAGTCTGGGCAGGGGGAGCATAGCTGGTAAATCTGTGCCAGCCTTTCCCGTGTGTGTGTGTGTGTGTGTGTGTGTGTGTGTGTGTGTGTGTGTGTGTGTGTGTGTGTGTGTGTGTGTGTGTGTGTGTGTGTTTGTGTGTGAAAATCAAATCTCAAAGAGCGTGTGTGTCAGTTGCTTGGAGCAGAGAGACACACAGCACTGGTTTCACAGAAATGGTGGTGGATGACTTGGCTTGGAACACTCGGTTGAGGTATCAACCCTACAGCCGTATCAGCGGGGGGTCTTATTTTGGGCCTGGAGAAAGAAATCCAACCCCAAGACAGAGTGAGCTTCCTGTGTGCTGTTAAGGGAAAGTGTGCTTGGTGCAGAGAGCTGTATCTGGAAATACCATGTGTATCTATTTTTGTTCCATGTGAGCATTCCTCACCAGTGTCAGTTGTGAAGATTGAGGCTCCTTGATTACTGGCACAGAGCAGGGATGTCACACCGTTATGGAAGAAATATTGCCAGTCTGTGTGCATGTGTGTTTATAGGCTATTAAGTTAATAAGTAGGTAGGTAGATTCTAGACACAGCACACCATTTAGGAGCTTAACCCAATTTCTTAATTTCACCTGAGCACTGTCTAGTTAAGTGACTTACTCAGAGTCACACAGGAGGCAAATAGAGGTTAAGGGACTCAATTCTTAGACTACTGGAAGCAGCCCATTAACAGCGTATAACCTTAGTCCTCTGTGCTAACTGCCAGACAAAACATGCTCTTTTAGACATATGGGGGAAGGACTCTAGGACCTCCTACATGCAAAGCATGGACTCTACCCCAATATACATCCTCACATGTTAACTAAGATAGAGGAATTGGGAATTCTGGCAGTTTACTCTTAACTCGCATCTCGTTTTCTTCTTGGTAATAAAAAAAAAAAAAAAAATATGCAACTATGCAAGTGCTCACACCCATGAACCTGCAGTTCTCATAAAGAGTTCTTCATTCTCCCTGAAATGGTCACACCCCACCTCCGTAGTTTCACTTCAAGAAGATGTCACACCCACCTAGCCTTTAGATGGCATCCCCATGGTAACATTCTCCTTTCTCTCCTTCCTGTGTGAGAATCAACAGCTCACACCCACTCTTCCTGAGCAGGTTTGTTCAGTGCCTGAACTTTTAGGCAAACCTGGGTCAGGAAAGGTTCACTGAACATCACAGAACCAGCTTTGTAATTAGGATTGTTTGCTCCAGAATTCTAACATTGCTCAGAATATATCCAAGTATATATTAAGTCATGTAACAGAACTGTGTTTCAAGAACACAGATGTATGTTTTCAAACATGAGTATCCTCATTATAGGACTACTATGGCCAGAAATAAAATGCTTTTTTTACCTTTCTCTCTAAAGGATTAGTGTTATTTTTGTCATTTGGTCTGTCTCTAAATGACCTGACGAGCCACTACTATTATAGCTCAGTATTGTCTTTCATCTAAAGGTTCTTTGTCCCATATTGCATTCTGCCTCAAAATATGACTTCCTACTGACATTCATTAACATACCTTTCTATTTCATAGAGCAGAAAATCTGGACGAATTCATAAATAAAAGTGGGACAAAGGCTTAAAAATAGAGACAATTTTTAAATATTGCTCTTACGAACTTAGAAAGTTAATAGAAAAACAGGATTTGCATTAGCATACATTTTCTAAAGGGCATGAAGTCTGAAACTCAAATGTCTGTCATAAACCTTTAACAATTTACCACTAATTTGCCAGAAACACACAATTTTATGAAAAACAGATCAAAAAGATGAGGCAAAAATCTGAACATTCTGTAAAAATCTATACAGTTGAGAGGTATACATTCATATTCCACCAGGTTGATCTCTCCATTAATTGGGGGGGGGGGGGGTTACTATGAAGTTCCACTTTATGAATTTTTTTAAGAGTTTACTTACATTTTTAATTGGTGACTCCTGAATTATCTTTTTTTTTCTGTCTTTTAAAAAGACGTAAGTGGAACCTTTTCTATTCTGCTGTAGAGTATGATTAAACATTCCCCAGATTCAGCAAGTATCCATGCATGAATAACTTATTCCTGCACAGAAGGGACTGTACCCCTGCGGCACGGCAGCATGCCATGCATTTGTATGAAGGTGTGCTGCTGTGCTCTAATACATACATGGGAATATGTACGAGTGCAGAGGGTGTGTCTGAGAGCAGTGGTCTCACAATACACATGCCCCCTACAAACCAGAATTGCCGTACAGCAATCTAAAACGAGTGAGATCGCTCATCACACCTCTCAACCCATTAGAGTAAGAAATCTGGACAAAGCCATAAGAGTCAACTGATAAATATTGCTATTACAAACTTAGAAAGTTGATAGAATAACAGGTTTTGCATTAACATGAATTTTGTGAAGAGTATGAAGTCTAAAACACACACTTCTCAACCCGTTAGTGTAAGAAATCTGCACAAAGCCATAAGGGACAACCATGAGATATTGCTATTACAAACTTAAGAAGCTGATAGAATAACAGGTTTTGCATTAGCATGAATTTTCTGAAGGGTACAAAGTATAAAATGCAAATGTCTGTCATAATCAAACTTCAATCTTTAATGATGTGCCAGAGAGCCACAAGTTTATGAAAAGTGGACCAAGAATTTAAGGCAAAAATCCAGACATACTATGAAAAGTTATATGTCATTAACATTTGCAAAGCACAACCCCCAACAAATAAATCTTTTTTTCATATCTGCAATAAAGTTTAAGGGTAGCTGCGTTACTGTGCCCGTTGCTTAGCTATGCTTAGCCCATCTTAAATGGTATGAGAATTTAAATGGCAATACACATCCAACATAAACACTAGTGCAATAGTGTAGTGGTTAGAGTATATGCTTTGTATGTAATCGTTTGTGGTTCAAGTCTCACCAAAGCCATTTCCATTTCGTATGTGAAATCATTACAATTTTAATTTATTTGTATATTTATGTAGGAAGTAACTTATATTTCTCAACCAGAGTAGTGTATTAGACCCAGATGTGAGGTGTCAGTGTAATAAAGTTGTGAAACCCCCATATAAACCAAAGTGCCCCATACAGTATAGTCACACAAGAATAAATGTAATGAAAGCACATTGGGGGATGTCAGGGAAGGTAAACAAATTTATAATGTCAGGAATGATGAATCAATCCCATACAGGTGGTAGTCCATAAAATAAAACATAAGCAATGCTAAGAATTGAACAGATATGCTGACAGTGTGTAAGCATTGTGTAAATATGATTGCTAAGCAATGAGTAGCCCAGCTAAGTGGATTTGCCCATTGGTAAGCAGTGCTGATCTTGCCCCTTTAAGCACTGCCAACATTAGCTAAGTAGGTTTTCCTGTAGCCTAGCTTAGCTCAGCATATTCAAAACCATCCAATCATGGCAAAGTATGGGAAATCAGCCGTATTTAAACCTCACAGGTGGAAATACAGCTCATAACTGGTTGTAGCTCCCCACTGTAGGCAGTATGGCAGGTGTTAGAGAGGACATGCACTTTCGGATGCAACATTAGGGCATACAGGAGTCCAAGGTCATGGTAGGACTCCTTGTAAAAAAACATGATGTGAGACTGCTGCAGGACCAGTACCAGGGCTCCCAATACAAAGCGGAAGCCTGGGACAGTCTTGCCCATGATCTCATCAGTGTCACTGGTATCCCTCAGACTGGTAAGCAGGTCCGGCACCACTATGCTGACTTGAAGTGGAGGAAGAGGGAACTTTTGGAACAGTGGGTCCAAAAAGCACAACAGAGGGGTGATGTCCCAGCAGTGTGTAAGTATTCATAACAATAACTGTTTACCAAAGTCCAGCCTGTATATGTGATGGATAGGTATGCATAAATGTTTCTCTATCTTCCTTACAGCTTCAGCTAAGTGGGTTGCGAACCAGGAAATCCATGCCAGCAGGTTGCAAAGGCTGTGTCAAGAGGCTGGTGAGTAACAATCTACCTTGTAGTATTCATACCAAATAAATATAAAGGAGTAGAATGTCACCTGGCATTATAAAAAATGGTTATGGTTTGTACTGAATAAAGCAGACAATATTACAGTAATAGTCTCATATAGGTCATATATTAATAAAACTTTAACTGCCTGTCAATAAAATTCAAAACCCTGGACTAGTTGGGTTTACTCTGGTATGGTATGATTTGAAATGTGTACAGGTTATGCATAGCAACTATAGCTCTAAAAGCATTAAACAATCAAGTCATATCTGCACAGTTAGTGCCTCTATAACACGCGAGATTAACTTATAATACAAATGTCATGCACTAAGATCTGATATCTGAATAGTAATGTTGTGTCACCCACTGTTTTCCATGCTGTGCTATGTGAAAAGGTATGTATAGGAATGCATGTATAAGAATGTTGTAATTACAAGGTCAGAGTGTACAACAAAGAGAGAATAAGAAATAAATATTTCAAAAAAGAAGCAGCAGTTTCTCAATGGCTCCCCCTGCTGAAATGCACATTTGTTATATTTTTAGTGGAAACAGCCATGGTTCAAATCCTGGGAGTGGTAGTAAGCTGTATGCATAATTTCAACTAGGATTTTGTGAAAATGTGTTGACACAGTCAGGTAGTATTAACAAACATTCCCTCCCCAGGTCTTCCAGGTAAGAGAAGGTATAAAGTAGCTATAAGAAGGGTGTAGTTATACCATGTCCAACACTCATGGTCCAACCCCAAGGCTGCAAATGACAGCAAGATAAGTACATACACCAAGTGGTCTCCCCCAAGAAATATTCAAAAGTGTCATGCTGTCACAGCTACTGGTCCCTGTTAACAACAACCAGGGTGTCTGGTAGAAATCAAGGCAGAGTGTGTCAGTAACACACACACACACACACACACACACACACACACACACACACACACACACACACACACACACACACACACACACACACACACAATATGTAACCCTGATTATGTGAATATGGGTAGAAACAGTCATGCAGTATTAACAAACATTCCCTCCACAGGTCTTCCAGGTAAGAGAAAGCATAAAGCACCTATAAGAAGGCTGTAATTATACTGTACACAAACATACCACTACCCAACCCAATGCCATAGTTGTAATAATACCTGTAGAGTAATGAGTAGAGCAGTGATCATTAAAGCTGTCTTTGACCACTGCAAGAATCTACATTTGTTAACTGACATCTCTCTCTCTTCCCCAACCATACCTTCACCAATAATGTAAACACATACATGAATGGGTATGTTTTCCACTTCATCGGAAGTGCCACAGAGCTTACATACTTGATAGCTCTCCAAAGGTATCTTTAAATGTGAGTGACATCAGCAGCACTGCTAAAGGAGGGGTAAGGGAAGTGTAGTAAGTGGGACTGACCACAAAATCTGGTGTCAACAAAGGCACACACAGACTCTCTCACACAAACACACACATTTTCACAGTTGCCAGGACCAGGATGAGAGCGCCTACCTAGCGAGTTTGCTACACTATAGTATTACGCAGTTATCAGAAGCACAACAGAGCTTATATGTTGGGGAGCTGTCCAAAGGTATCTTTGAAGGTGAGTGACATCAGCAGCAGCAGTGCTAAAGGAGGGATGCGTGAAGTGTAGTAAGTGTGTCTGACCACAGAATCAAGTGTCAACAAAGACACGCACACTCTTGCACACAAACACACACATTTTCACAATTTCCAGGACCAGGATTAGAACTCATACCTAATGAGTTTGCTACACTATAGCATTATGCATTATGCAGTTATTGCGCACACCACAGAGCTTGGCCAAAGGGTTATTTCAAGGTGACCGACATCAACAGGAGTGCTAAAGTAGGGCAATGGGAGGTATAGTGAGTGTGAATGGCCTCAAAATCATTCATTTCCAAACCCACACATAGTTTACCAATTGTTGGGGCTGGAATTAGAACACCTACCTAGCTAGTTTGTTACACTACAGTATTATGCAGTTATTACACATGCCACAGAGCTTTTAGGGCTGAGACTTGGCCAAAGGGTTATTTCAAGGTGACTGACATCAGCAGGAGTGCTAAAGTAAGACAATGAGATGTGTAGTGAGTGTGAATGGCCTCAAAATCATTCATTTCCAAACCCACACACAGTTTAATAGTTGCCAGGTTTGGGATTAGAACTTCTACCTAGCTAGTTTGCTACATTAAAGTGTTACGCAGTTACCATGAGTGCCATGAAGATTATGGGGCTGAGATTTCGCCAAAGGGTTATTTCAAGGTGACTGACATCTACAGACAATGGGTGGTGTAGTGAGTGTGAATGGCCTCAAAGTCATTCATCCCCAAACACACAGCTTAACAGCTGCTATATCTGGAATTAGAACTCCTACCTACTAGGTTGTTACATTATAGTATTATGCAGTCACCACAAGTGCCATGGAGCTCATAGGGTTGAGGTTTGGCCAAAGGGTTATTTCAAGATGACTGACATCAGCAGGAATGCTAACATAGAGCAATGGGAAGTGCAGTGTGTGTGAATGGGCCATAAATCATCTCTCTGAAAACAGACACACACACACACGCACACACACACACACACACACACACACACACACACACACACACACACACACACAACTTAACATTTGACAGGACTGAATTTACAAATGATACATGCCTACTTATTTGTACTATAGTGTTACACAGTTATCACAAGCACCACAGACACTATAGGCCTAAGGGCCACCAAAAGGAATGTCTACAGTGATTGACATCAGCACATCATGTGGTATAGGCCAATGAGATGTGTAGTGGGTGGGAAAGGCCTCATAATGGAATTCCCTCTGTCACTGTCTCTCTTCTCCACATCTCTGTGTGTGTATGTTTGACATATTATAGTCTGTTGGCCTTAGATATGTGTGAGTATTCCTATCCAATGTGTGTGTGAAGCATAAATGGTGTACAATTTGGTGTGTGTGCACAGACATCTGTAACTGACAGATATGTATAGTCCACTGTGTTGTCAGACATGGGCTTCATTTCTCTAAGTGTAGGTGCATGCCCAGTATGACCTTCTGTATTAAGTGTGTGAATCCATTCCAGGTAGGGTTGTACACCAGTCCAGGGTTTGGTGTTCTACACCTACAGCTAGCAATCTGTTTCTGCAGGATATCAGTAGATAAGTTGACAATACAGAGTCACAATGGGTGAAAGATAGGGGGATACTGTAACTATTGCTGTCTGTGCTGCTTGTGTTACATGGTTGCTGTTAGCAGAAATATTCAGACATATGTACTGTTTTACACCATGATGTATTATGTCATCAACTAGTGACAGATATAATTATTTGCTCACAGTTATTTACCGTGAAAATACAAGATGAATGAAGCTGAGTACAGTATTGTGGGCTGCAGCCTACACATTCTTGCACACTCCTGCCATTCTGGAGAGGTAGCTACAGACACTTGTTGATGGGCCTGTGTAAATGGTCCAGCTCCTTGGTATTATGGTGGCCGAGGATCTCCTTCTTGTACATATACCGACTTAACAGAATGGCCATATCCTGCTGTGGACATACCTCTCAGCTGGACAGATTCACCCAGGTTACCCAGAGGCAGGACTCATATATCTGGTCAGATCCCCTTCACATTGTGGTTTATGATCAGGTTTGTAGATGCCCATTAATGGGTTTGCAGGCAGGGGTAGTATGGGCACTCATCAGAGTTTCAGACTTCATACACTGCATGACATCCATGCTTCTACACCCCCCCGTTATACTATCCTCTTCCTAACATTATAAGAGCAATATCTGAGAAGTATCCCTATAGCTGGCCCTTCATCCCAGAAGTATTTTGGATTGGTCCACAGTTCTTGCAGTAGGACATGGGGGGGGCATGCTACTGGGATTTGTCAGCATGGCCTTGCATTTGCGTTCTGTTGACTGGATTAGGTTGTTAGTTAGGACCCCATAAGATACCATACATTGGCAATATGGGTGAGGCACAGACCTTTGACAGAGGACTGTAGGACATTTGGTAGTGATGCAGGCCATCTGTAGCAGGCCAGTGCATTCTGTCACTCATAAATTCCCAGGCTGCGAGGCAATGGTTTCCCCTGGGGTAACAGGGTAAGTGTGTGAGGTGTTACTGGCAGTGCTTCCTTTCTGTACTGATCCATTGGTCTGGATGCAGGCAGAGTGCTGCTTACAGCTCTGGACACACCTGCATAGGATACCTCTTCAGCATGCTACATTCTGTAGGTATTCCCATACAGAAGTGGGGTCATACTGTACTCATTCCCAACAGCAATGATCACATCTGTGAGATACCTGTGGGTGTTGGGCAGGGTGACCTGAGTGCATGTGTGATATGTCAGCTTAGGGCACCTGCCTCACAGGTATAAGTGGGAACTGATCCATATCTCACCTTATGTATGGCCATTGACATTCTGGCATTAGCATTAAGGAAACCATGGTAAAAAAAAAATCTCCAAAGCCAACTTCATGCTTCTTAAGACAGATGTGGTGAGCTGCATGACACCCATGCAGATGGACAATGCAGTTATGACTACTAAATCCTACAGAATTGTACTTTATAAGCACTTACATGAGTGTATGGATCGTGCTATCCCAAACAGAACCAAGATGCTATCCTCCAAAAAAAGGAAGCCAATCTGGTGGTTCCCTGCCATAACCAAACTGTACAACAGAAGGAAGAAACTGTTGCAAAAGAGAGTAAAATCCCATGAGTGGAGAAACTCTCTGGTCAGCCTCAGTAAGAAGCTGCGATCCCTGATAAAATCCTCCAAAGCTAGTTACGAAAACAAAATCACCACTGATTCTAAAGACAACCACAAAGCATTCTATAGCTATGTTAAGAATCTCAATGGCAACACTCAGATCTGCTGTGAGTTACAGCACAATGGCACTAAATATACAGATCCAACTGATATTGCCAACATTCTGGCAGATAGGTTCAGTACTAACTTTACCCTCCTCTCACCCCCTAAAGAGCCCATCTCCATACCAGAAGAATGCAAAGTTCCTGTAATCACGGCTGCACAGGTAAAAACCACACTCTCCAAAGCCAAGAACACAGCATCCATGGGACCAGACAACATCCCAGGCTGCATTCTACATGAACTACAGAACGAACTGGCACCCCACCTAAGTACCATGTTCAATCATAGCCTCACCTCAGGCTTTGTGCATGCTGAATGGAACACAGCAACGGTTATCCCACTCCACAAGGGGGGAGCCACCATGGACCCCAGGAACTACCGCCACATTAGACTGATGAGCCTGGTCTGCAAGGCCATGGAACGTATCATCATGGAACTTATAAACAAGGACATTGGTAATCTCCTAACTCTGGACCCCACCCAGTTCGGGTTTGTAAAAGGCAGATCATGTCTCCTAAACCTGATAGACTTCTTTGAAGCAGTCACCAAAGCCGTAGACAAGGGTAAGGTGGTTCACACAGCCTATCTAGATCTTGTCAAGGGTTTCAACACCATCCCCAACTCGGAATTATAGATAAACTCACTAAACCAGGTATAAATCCCTATGTCACAAGATGGATTGCCTACTGGCTCCCTGACAGAACCCACACTGTGAAAGTAGCAGACTCCAAATCCGACTTCAGACCAGTGACAAGTGGAGTACCACAGGGTTCAGTCCTGGATCCTCTCCTGTTTGGTATCTACTTCTCTGAAGTACAGGCTAACACAGAAGGTCTTTGGCTAATGAAGTTTGCAGATGACTGCAAACTAGGAGCCATAATCAAAACTCCTAACGATGTGGACATCCTACAAAAGGGCCTCACTGAGACAGATGCCTGATGTGAAAGCCATGGCCTCAAACTCAATGCCAAAAAGTGCATTGTCATCCCCTTTGGTAAAAACTCTGTACCCATGAACTACAACATAGGTGGTAGTATACTTAACACCGAAAGTATGATAAGAGACCTTGGGACATAGGTGGACAGTAGTCTCTCCTTTGATAATCACATCACCACAGTAGTCAGGAAATCCTTCTACATGGCACACCTCATCACAAAAGGTTTCTCATCCAGAAATAAAGAGGTCATTGTTCCCCTCTACTCATCACTCATTAGAACCATTATAGAGTACAACGCCCCTTTTGGTATGTACCTCACAAGACATCTATAACAACTGGAAAGGCTGCAGAAATACCTCACAAAGAGGATTACCGGCCTCAAACAGATGCCCTACGCAGACCACCTCAAAAAACTCCAGCTTTACTCCATCGCATATCGCCTACTCAGAGGTGATCTCTGCCTAACATACAACGCTATGTCAAACCCAGAGCTGTTGGACATGCTCCACTTAAAGAAATCCCAATCCCTCCTAGCTACACGCTCTAGGGACCTAAACCTTGTCACCACAATAAACAGAACATGCCGGAGGGATAGATTCTTATCCCAGATACTTCCCATACTCTGGAATAAACTACCTATCTATATCAAACAAAGCTCCTCATTAGCACTCTTCAAGAAAAATCTTGATGATTGGATGGGAAATAGGGAATTCACCCCGGGGATCACCTCTGTGGCTCTGCTCGACAGTGGCACAGGAAAATAATTTTCTTGGGTGGCAAAAGTCAGGGTACCTTTTTGGCTGGGCTTGTATAGGCCCCAGGGCCGATAGCTTAGTACCTACCTATGAACCTATGAACAGTGCTTTGGTGATGTGGCAATGATTGTGCAGACAACCAGTATTCCATAGTGGAGGGACAACTAATGTCATGCTGACCTCTAGATATATAATTCTACAGTTGTGTGCAGTTGAGAGTTATTGTAGGCACTGCATATGGTACTTCCATCTGTGTAGTGTTTCCATGTAGGGCCCCCTGTTCATGGCCTGTCCAGCTTTCACTATTGACTGCTATTGACATCTGGAGAGTGTACAACCATTAACATGGGTGTCACTGAGAAGCACATTGGTTGGCACTGCAGTTATTGGGACATGGCCCTGTCAAGCACAGTAAGGTACCTGGGCCACTGAGACACAACATGCAGACCTAAATACTGACCACTTCCACACAACATTAAACACACAGAAACCTAACACACTGACCCCTGCATATTGTAGACATGCACCAATTTATCATGTTGATTGGGACATATCTGGCACTCTGTGCTCCACTGATATTACTTCACAAACTTACATGTTACTGAATTTCTACATGGGGTTGGCGGGCACACCTGATGACTTTACACATTTGCAATGACTGTAGTGGTATTTCACTTACTCTGTTTACTTCCATTTAGTATTGTATTGTGATGTATCTTGCACAAAGGCAGCATCTCAGTAGAATATACATGTTAGCTTGTATTTGCATACATTTCATTTTCAGACTACTTGCCCTTCAGAACTATGATGCAACCACCAGACCTGTTGTACTGTGTCTGTGTAGGTCTCACTCTAACAGTAAAACCATTTCATCCATTTTTATACTGTCACATGTTCCATACAATGCATCTCAATTGATCAATTCAATTGAATTCAGCTAACCTGAATATGAATTTTAAAGATATAGCCACTCATGTTAAGTTGAAATGTATACCAAAAATTAAACCCTTTACATTTTGTGTAACCAGATATTCTTAAAAAAACAAATTGATAGTTCACATTTAAAATATGTTGACCCTAGATGTTATATCATTTAATTAAAAACTTATAAAATGTGGATAACAAAATTATACAATATATGAAGATGCCTGCCATCTCTCACAGATGAAAGTCAGATTTTAACTTTAAATAACTAGTGAGGGACACTACCTCATTCAACCCAGAGAGACTTGTGGCATTAACCCTCAATTGCCACATCATCTCCTTGTACTCCAAAAATAAATCACTTGGTCCCCCTCTTTCACTAACTTCTAAGTGTTCCAGTATTGTGAATTTAAAACTATGTTCTGGAAACTTGTTAAGATGCTTTGCTAAGGTGCTGTTAACATCCCCTCTTCCAATGCCATATATATGTGGGTAAATGCATAATCTGAATTAATTTTTTGTTTTACCAATGTAGCATCTATTGCACATTTGGCATAGTGTGATACAGAACACATTTTTAGTTCCACAATTGTTCCTATGCATGGACTTCACTATACCATACTCCGGTATATTCACCTTATCACCCTCTAATATAAATTTACCCTGTGAACACTGTCCTCACTTCCTAGTGTAACCACTAGTATGTGATCTTACCCCATCCATTTTCCTTTCTAACATGTTCTTTATACACTTATCTTTTTTGTATACCACCAGTGGTTTGTCTCCTAATTTTTTGCCCACTTGTTCATCATGCTGTAAGATGAACCAATTCTTGAACACAACATCTCTAAGTTGGGGATATTGTGGGTTATAACTCAAGATCATGGCTTTTTAAAATGCACTGTTGTTACTGTTTCTGTTGCCCATAACTAATTATTGACTGTCATCTCTACTACCTAGACCCAGCAAGGGGTAAAAATGCCCCAATATTCTCTTATGAGTGACCTCCTCCAATATTGGCTCCACAAATTATTGTGGGTATCCCCTTCTAGCCAATATGTCTGACAATACATCTCTTTCATGGTAAAACAAATCTAACTCACTAACCATCCTTGCAAGCCTTACCCCCTGTCCCTTAACCATAGTTGATGCTAAGGCCTCAAAGACCCTGACTATTGCTAAATTCCTGGATTTCCACTTGAAAAACAGTTTTACTAAGTTCCCTCATATCATAAAAGACTCTTGGGACTGCCTAAGAAAAATCAACCAGGATTTATATAGGGAAGATACAATTTTGGTTACGGTGGATGTGAAGGACCTCTTCAATGTAATACCACACTCTGAAGGAGTGGAGTTGTTTTATGATTTTTTGTGCAAGAACTCTGATTTCACACACACTAGGGTACTCACATTCAAGACATTGATTGAGTTAGTCCTGGAGAATAACTACATCTTGTTTGATGGACAACTGTTCAGACAGACTTCAGGGGTTGCTATGGGGGCAGTGTGTGCCCCTGTGTTTGCAAACATTGTAATGGCCCAATGGGAGTTGACCAAGGTGCTCCCTTCTGATGGTTATAGTTGGTGTAAATGTTATGGTAGATATCTGGATGATATACTAATTCTGTGGGGAGGTAGGGAGGGTCAATTGAAGGAGTTTTTCCTACCTCAATTCTAACACCTCTTTTTAAAGTTTACAGTGGAGACCAATGCAGAAAGTATTAGTTATCTAGACATCCAGATTAGGAAAAATAAAGAATTAAAAATATATATATATATCTACCATTTACAGGAAACCAACATATTTAAATACTCTACTCCATTTTGATAGTGGCTACCCCCTGCATCAAAAAAGGTCCCTTAGCCTTAGCTAAGCACCTTAACATGTTTCCAGAACATAGTTTTAAATTCACAATACTGGAACACCTAGAAGTTAGTGAAAGAGGGGGGGCAAGTGATTTATTTTTGGAGAACAAGGAGATGATGTGGCAATTGAGGGTTAATGCCACAAGTCCCCCTGGGTTGAATGAGGTAGTGTCCCTCACTAGTTATTTAAAGTTAAACTCTGACTTTCAATTGTGAGATATGTCAGGCATGTCCATATGTTGTATAATTTTGTTATCCACATTTGTATAAGTTTTTAATGAAATAATATAGCATCTAGGGTCAATATATGTTAAATGTGAACTATCAATTTGTTTTTTTAAGAATAACAACTGGTCACACAAAATGTAAAGGGTTTAAATTGTTGGTATACATTTCAACTTAACATGATGGGGTATATCTTTAAAATTCACATTCAGGTTAGTGGAATTCAATTGAATTAATCAATTGAGATGTATTGCATGAAACATGCTATTTAAATTATTTAAAGTATTCCTACAGGGCAGATGAGCATACACACAGGTTAGTTTTTTCTGGCTGTAGTAACTTACTTTGGCCAAAAGGCGGCAACACAATGCCAGCAGTCTACCACTGCACTACAGGAAAGCATACATGTTGAACTTACCCCAATTTGGCTGGGTTTTCCTGCTATCCCTGATTAGAGCTTACTGATTGTCTCTAGTCTCGTGGTGGCTGAGCCCCGCTACATTAGCCTTGCTATGCTCGGCTCACTCCACTCCCCTACCCTGCCCCCAATTCTCACCCACCCCCACTACTTCTACATTTATTCTAACCCCCAATCACCTGACCATTCCCTACAGCCACTTACCTGCAAACACCCTAACCACACCCCTAATTTACCACTTGCATCCAAATACCACAAACCCAAACTATGCAGGCCTTACTTTCATCTCTCCTACTAACCTTCACAACTCTAACCTACATTACATCCTTACACACAAACACACCGCTACCATACACAACCTACCATACAACACATACCTTCATACCTGTTATTATGCACACAAGCTTTCCTATAGCCCCCTCTTTATTTAGTAACAACACAATAATATGTTTACGTAATAAGTATGTTTCACTATTCTACACTAGAAAAACATCAAGTAGTGAACTCCACATAGATATCCTACAATCTACCAAGCTTCAGCTTTCATTAAAGAAATACCTCCTTACCTCAGGGGATATTCATCCAGACCCAGGTCCAAGCAACATTATGCCCTCAAACAAACACACTGCAGATCTACTCATCATCAGTCTTAACTCTTGAAGTATCTCAAACAAACTTCCTCACTTATATGCATTCATAACTCACTACTCCCCCAACATCCTTGCCATAACAGAGACCTGGCTAAAACCCAGCACACAGAATGAAGAAATTCTCCCTCCAGGATATAATATCCTATGGCTAGATAGAACAGGAAAGAAGGGTGGTGGCATTGCAATTGTCTATAAAAATACAATTTATTTCCAACCTCTACTAACTCCTCTACCTAAATTTAATACTGCTGTGTTCGTAGGCTCTGTCCTACTGTTAAATAAGAAAAAGAGCATCAATATTCTCTGTGCATATATCCCTCCAGGTAATAACGCTCCAATAATTGAGGAGATTCTACAATGGTCAAAAGATAATCTCCCACAGGAAACTATTTTATTAGGTGACCTAAACACAGACTGGCTAGCCAGTAACTGTATAAAACCCACTAACCACATCAACCTGTATGGATTTTCTCAACTCATTCAAGAACCAGCTAGAGTAGGCAAAAAAATCCCATAAGGAATCTATATTAGACTGGACATTAGTAAATTACCCTGAACATAATTACCAAGTAGGTTGTCTACCTGATGGACTTAGTGACCATCTTCCTACTTACCTCCCATGAAAACATACTAATTTACCCAAACCTACAGTCTATAGACAAGTCAGAAACAATTGCAATGTTAACCCTCTAGAACTCAACACTATATTAAAAAAAATGTATCTGGGAACCACTACATAGCCTTGACCTAAACCAAGCAGTTGACTATTTTAATAGTACTCTTATTAACATCCTTGATTCAGTTGCCCCAGTAAGAAAAATTAGAGTTAAGCAACACTATGCTCCTTGGCTTACTAAATTCACTAGAGCCCTATTAAAAAACAGAGACAAGGCATGGAAAAACTGGAAGAAAGATAACACTAGTCTATCCAAACAAAACTATCAACATCTTAGGAATCAGGGCAAAAAACAAACAAAGTTTGATAAACAGAACTACTTTCTAGATATACAAAATAAATACTCCAATAACCCCCAAAAGTTCTGGCTTGCAATAAACTCCCTACTAAAACCTGGTAAAACCTCCACACCAGCTCCCACCTCCACCTCTACAAAAACAGATAGCGATATAGCCTCCCAATTTAATCACCACTTTACTGAATCCATTAAATCACTATCAACTCAACTTTCCAAAAATAGCTATTCATCCATGCCAACAACTCCTAACAACTCACCTCCCTTTACATTCTCTCCTGTCCCAACCTCAACAATAAAACAATACCTCTTAAAACTTATACCCACTACTCTTGCAACAGATGGTATACCTGCTCATTTCCTAAAAATGGCTGCCGACTCTGTATCCTACCCAGTCTCAATCTTAATCAACCACTCCATACAGGAATCCCACATCCCTTGACTATGGAAAATCTCTTACATTATTCCCCTTCATAAGGGTGGGAATTCCTGTGATTTCTCTAACTATCACCCCATAGCCATTCTGTCTCCTTTATCAAAGATACATGAGAAATGCATACACTCTCAGGTCATGCATTTCCTAGACTCTAACAATCTTTTCTCCTCTACAAAACATGGTTTCCGCCTACACCATAGCACAACATCAGCCCTTCTCTCTTTCACAAACCTGGTTAACCAACATAGAAATAACAACAGATTGTATCTGCTATATTCCTGGACCTCTCCAAAGCATTTGACATGGTTTCCCACTCCATTCTAAGAGATACTCTTACCTCTCTATTCTTTGCCCCTAACACTTTGGCATAGTTTAAAAACTATCTATCATACTGACAACAAGCTGTTCAGTGGCAAGGAGTTATATCATCTTTACTCCCAACTACCATTGATGTACCTCAAGGTTCCATACTCGGTCCACTCCCTTTTCTATCTTTACCAATAATCTACATACCTCTACCCTACAAGCTTCACTCATACAGTATGAAGACGATTCCACCCTGATCTGCTCTGCCCCAAATCTCACCACCCTACAGCATGTCGCCCAGGAGTCTTTTACCTCAGTAGAAAGGTGGATCACAGATATTCAACATCTTAAATCCCAACAAAACAAAACTACTTCCATTTACCCCAAACAAATCAAAAACCACTCCACTCTCCTTCTCTATCTCCTCCAATAATGGAACTGTCATTTTACCCTCTCTCCACACCAAGCTGCTTGGCATCAAAATAGATAACAACCTACACTTTGACATCCATATCGCTCAAACTATTAAATAGGTACACAAAAAAATGGGGTCCCTATACAGGCAAAAAGACTTTCTATCAGATCAAGCTCGGGTCACCCTAGCTCAAATTCACCTTCTTTCCACACTCATGTATGCAGCACCTATTCTCACCTATGTTAGTAAAGCTGACCTGGAGAAACTTGAGTCATGTTATAAAAAAATCGCTGAGTTTGCAAAAAGTTCCCTCTTTAGGACACACCACTGTATACCCCTTAGGCAACTTCAGTGGCTTGAGCTCCCACAGTTATTAACCTACCACCAACTAGTCATAGCTTATAACAACCTAAAATATCCTGAAAAAACTCCAACCCTTAGGGAACTACTGACTGACTACATTCCAAATTGACCACTCCACTCTGCCAACATTATTCCTCTGTATCTCCACAGCCAACAACACAACAGGTAAAGCTCTATTTTCTCGCAATATAGCAAAAAGTTGGAATAACCTCCCTCCCTTGGTGACTTCTGCACCTAATACCAAACAATTCAAAAACTCCCTTAAGGCTCATCATATTAGCTTTTGGCTATGTCCATGTGTTACTTAATCCTAGTGTATGCTACCACCATCTTTCTCTTCTCTCCAATTATCAGACCCTCAGTAAAAATGGAAGTAACAAATGGTATCCCTTGACATTTGGAAATGTTGTGATCTCTGCCTATATATTTTGATGTCTAACCTAATGTTCACTTGTATATATTGCTGATATGATCTTTCTTTGCATATTGTTCTATTATGCACAAAATACTGCTCAATAACAAAGTCTTTACTTTACATTATGTATTATCATTGTCTGTTGTATTAATTAAGTGGATCTTTTCTCCCCGGGCCTCCACTGTAAATGGACCTCATCCAGTTGGACCATCCCGGTTAACAAATGTAAAATAAATAAATAAATAAAAATAAAATAAATGTGATAGTATAAAAATGGATGAAATGTTTTTACTGTTATTCTGAAGAAGTCATTGCATATGAACTGACAAAAGTGCTAAATAAAATATTTTCCAACTATGAGTGCTACTTGTTTCCTTTTGGATTACTTAGTTTGTGGTCTTTTCATGGTTATCTGTGTAGGTCTGTAGGGGGGGCTATTCTCCATTGGCAGCATTTGAGGGCCTTAGCCTGACCTTTTTCTATGGTCATCTACACCTGTCCTGCTGGGTGAGGCTGGGGGTGAGTATGTGAACCCTCATTGACAGCCATGTGTGTGTCCTATGGATGCCCAGTCATTTGGGCTACCACATGTACTGCAGTGGGAGTTGTCACCTGGTATACTACTGTCTAGTATGTTGACACAAGTATTTGTTATGGATTTCCTGCAGTTCTATATAGCTGCCAGCTGTCTGATGCTATCCCATTCAGCCACACAATTCCCTTGCATGCTTGCATCCATACCATAGATATCAGTATCAGAACATACTACTACATTCACTCATTGATAGGAGAAGTGACTTACCTTGTACCTGGGCCAGTACTACAGATGGTGCTGGAGGGCTGACTATGTTGGATGCACACAGTACACTGCCTGTACATGGTAAGGCACAGGTAGTGTCATGTTTGGCATCCCTTTTACTTTACGTGCAAGTCAGAGAGTGGTGTCATTCCCTCGGTCCCTACCGTGTCAGTGTAAGTGCTATGCATTGCCTCTTTGCAAAGACCTGGGCACACTGGGCATGCCTCCTTTTGCCTGCAGGGCCAAGCTCAAGTAGTTCCTCCTTCGAGTCACTCTGTGCCTATGATTACTTTGGCAATGGTGGGGGGCTGTGTGGCCCTGCCCAATACTGTTCCTGTTGCAGCTGTTTCCACAGGATCATATTGTGTAGCATGGTACATACTATGAACATTTGTGTACATGTAGCTTGAGAGTACTGCAAGATTCTACCAGATGTGTCAAGGCAGCGGAACTGTGAATTGCATCCCAAACACACACTCTAAAATGATGCTGGTTTGTGTATGTGCCTCATTATGGAGTTCTTGTTGAGGTGTGTGTGCATTTCTGATGGGTATCACCAGCCATGGCTCCAGTGCGTAGCCAGCATCCCTCACTAGGTGGCCATATGGGATGTCCCCACTGGCAAATAATTGGTACAGCTGTGTCATTATGCCAGATGTGGGAGTTGTGATAGCTTCCAGGGCTGCCAGAACACACATTCATGATAATGTCCTGGGCATTGCACATGACTTGGCAGTTGATGGAGGGGAAGCCCTTATGATTTATTTAGACCCTACCCTGCTCACCTGGTAGTGCTTTGATGTGTATGTGCATGCAGCCTATAGCACCCACTACCTCAGGTTATTCTGCTATGTGGTGGAAGAGATGCATATTGCTGGTCAACACCTCACGGTGTTGAAGAAATATATGTGTTCACTGGCATGTGCTGACATGGCATCTAGGAACTGGTGGAGTACCCTGGATGTTGATGCTTGTGAGATCCCCAAGATATCCCCAGTTGACCTTTGAAAGGTACCTGTGGCTAGTATTCTTAAGCCTAAACATAACTTGGTATGCACTGGGATGGGTTACCCTCTGTTTGTTCTGTGTTTGAGACAGGGCCGGCACAGCTCAGCAATTTGCTGTAAAGTGTCCCTGTCTACCCTATAGTGCTCCACTATCTCCAGCTCATTTAGCCCCTTTTAGGTTACCCTGGGTCTGTACACTCTTCTTCTCCTCCTCATTGTAGTATGATCATCAGCATTCACATCCTCACCACCCTCAGCCTCTTGCACATATTGATGTATAAGAGCAACAGCAGCCCCTAACATTTTGTTAGTTTTGTCAGGTAAAATTGCCCTGTCTGTGTACACCTCTGGTGTAGAGTTTGTGGGAGAAAACAGACTGAAAGGTGTTTGCATAGTTTATAGTAGTGTGCTGGGCTGCTGCCTGTGTAATTGACTGATTCTGATACATTTCACATGCCAGCTATGCTAGTTCTCCTTGATTGCCTTCCTACTGCTGTTTCCCCTTTTCCATTTCCTCCCCTTTAAACCCCGAGGTGTGCCACGGATACCCAGTGATCAGATGTGAACAGTGCTGCTATGATCTGTTTTTTATTTATTTATTTATTTATTTATTTATTTATTTATTTTGGTTTAAAACCTGGTGCACGGCACCCACACTCATTTAAGTAAGGAAAACAGTGCTCAACATTGTGAGACACCCCCAGCCCCCTCCTTAGCTGTGCTTAGCTAATAGCAAACACGGACCACAGAGCTACAATAAGCTTACAGCATGCATGACACACCCCCTTATGAGGTCATCCACCTTTTCTACTTATACAATTGTGTTGCGGCACCTACATGGTTGGGTGCAAGCTAACACTGAGAGGAAATCTGTGATTCAGTATCAGTCCCATCATTTGCATAAACCAGACTGCAAATTCATAGTTACCACACTCACACTGAGCCTTCCCCCTTACCAACCACTATTCCCTGGTATTGTTGCCTTATGCATGCTATTGTCTATTATGGCAAAATCCAGATTTGGGTATAAAAGCTTATCCCCCCCCCCTTTTTTTATTTTTGTGATGATCCCGTTTGCACACCACTGCCCTATTTTTAAATGGCCGAGATTGGCAAAAAATAAAATGTTTTTAATAATATTTCAGCTATTTTTGATGCCACTGGTCATATATTTGGCCATTTGCATGCCTACTACATAGAATACATGCTTTCTTTTGAGCTGTCATGCCTCCATTTTGTAATTTGCAGAAATGTATTTGGTTAACCACAACTAACCCTGACTTTAATGTACTGCTAGTTCTTCAACCTGGTCATGGTTCAATGAAATACGCTATACTCATGAGCTTCAACTAGGGTATGTAAAGCTAATTAGAGCTACCAGCTGTACTTGCTCACAGTGTGTGTTTTTGTAGCGCTAGAGATTCTGCCTTTGGAGAATTAGCAAGCTGACATCGGCTAAATTGCCAAAACCTCCACTCATAGGGACTTTCTCTAAGAGTGCCTGTTCTTTTTTGATCATTTGAAGCGAGTAAAAAAGCTTTATGCAGCGCCACCTAAGCGCTTACCCTTACGCTGGAAATCATCACCATACAAGTATCCTGTGCTGTGTCTGTGTTTGAATCACAGGTGTTTGAAGTCTATAAATGGCTTTGGAATGAACGCCATCCTTGGGAAGACTATTTAGGGGCTTTTGATTATTATCCTGCCTAGCTGTCTCTTGTAATCCCCGCCTTTATGTATTAGTAAGCCAATATCATCTAAATTACATGTATTCAACTCATACCGATCCTTCTCTGAGCAAGGTTAACTGTAGCCTGCAATCAACTTTTGAAAGGGCCACCAAAAGCGCTTACCCTGAAGCCTAAATCCTCTCCACTGACCTACCATCTGCAGCATATTATTTTATATTTCCAACTCTGCTGTTAAATGCCAGTAAATGGCTTTAGAAAGTACGCCATCCACGTGGAGACTCTTAAAGGGCTAGGGCTAAACGTATCTCCCTCCAGCAGTGCTTAACGCTGATAATTTTACTGATAGGCCATACTGAAGTTGAATTGGTTATGTGCACCCTAAGGTAGCAGTCCCTTAGGGCTGCTACTTAGAACCCCTTAAACTTATTGCAGTAACTGTGCTATGAAATGTAAAGTATTTTCTCTCTGTACTGCACTTTGATAATTTACCCCTCATTATAAACTGTAGTCCCACTGTACCCTTGCATAGTGTCCTATTCTAGCATTGTATTTACAGAGATTGTTTTACTTGTTTTCTGCTGCTACAGCTAAGTAGGCAGGAACTGTTTTTAACTGCTTCCTTTATTTTTACTGCTACCACAAAGGGGTATATACCTATTGCATTATAGAGTTTTGCATTGCTGCTACCAAGGATTTAGAATTGTTTCACTGCTAACTATAATTACTGTCTCTGTGAATGATTAGTATAATTTGAAATTGTTAGGTTTCTGGAAATGTATACTTGGTATTGATATATTTGTCACTGGTAATGATTAGTGTTATTCTGAGTTTTCATACTTTGCTTTGTGATAACTCCTGTTTCTCATCTCTACCTTGTGTCTCTTGCCTCCTTAAGTTACCCTGTTCATCCTGTGCTTCCAGGACTAGTCAGTAGGAATCTAAAGGACCCTCTCCAGATATCGGCGAGTCACCTCACTGCATAACTATCCTACAATCCCTCTCTCAAGGACACCAGTAAAGTATGTCTGTTGAATAATTACTGCCAGAAATACTTTCTATTATTGTACCACTAATACAGGTGTTAAAGCCAGTCCTGAGCTAGGACAGACAGCAGCCTCTACCCCCCCTCTTCTGTACCTTCACAACCTCTCTCCTCTAACCTGTATAGATACCCCTTTTGTCTTACACTCACTGTTCCTTGTTGTCTACCAACTTACTCCCTCTCATACAAGCCTGCAATACTTGAACTGTCCACTAGGTATTCCAGATATAATCTCCTTCTTACCTTTCTCTTATCGCCAGCTACTTAACTTAAGTTCTTCAGTTCTGTCGTCCCTGAATTGCTATTTAGTTGTCTCATTTTTACCCTCCACTTCTACTGTCTATATCCACCTTTCTAGCCTCAATAATGTTGCAACCTACCACCTGGAGTCTGTCCTGCTGATTGATTTCCCTAACTGCTTCAGTATCTGTCTCTTCCCGCTCCATTCACCCTGCGGGCTCACTCTGCTCCCCTCTCTACCCCCAGTTCCCACCCACCCCAGGGGCCCTACCCTTATACTTACTAACCACACCTCTTCCTCTCACCATTACACTCTAAAAACACCTCTTCCTCTTACCTGTACTCTAACACTCTACCTTTAGCCATCTTCTGTCATATCTACCCTCTCACCACTCCCCTGCAATCATACCCTTCTCCCTTCCTTCCATCCACAGCCTTTATACTTCTATATTCTATTTACAGACAACCAATACTTAATTCGTCCAATGTATAAACCACCCAACCCATCTTATGTCCTACTCTTATTCACACTCTCACTACTACCTCCTTTAATCTGCACCTACTTACTCACCTCCTTTGAACACCCACTTTGTCCAGACCCTCACTACCCGAATAAGGAAACCAACTCTCCATCCCTTCCTCTCCTTTTTATCCATGCTAATATAACATCTTCACCCAAATACTTACTTTTAAAGTATCATAGAACACTACACATTAAATATAACCATCTAAATCCCAAGAAAGGCCTACTTCTATACAGCAGATTCCCTAACTCAAACTATCTAGGTCCACTACTCTCATTAAAATATGGTGATATCCACCCTAACCCAGGCCCAACAACAACTCCTATCACTCTCCATAACCACAAACAATCACCTACTCATGCCCTTACTAAACCATCAAACTCCCTCTTAATAGCTCATCTTAATATACGTAGCATTAACAATAAAGTAACTCAAATCCAAGCTCTACTTGAAGTCTACTCCCTTGATGTTCTCTGCTTAACAGAAACATGGTTAAAACCTGTAACCAAAGACAATGAAATCATCCCACCTGGATATAACATCCTGAGACTTGATTGAGGAGCCAAGAAAGGTGGTGGGGTTGCTATTCTATACAAATCTAGCTTACAGTTAACAACTTATGACTGTAAACTACCTCTAGATTCCAGTGCAGAAATTCTTATCTCCAAACTTCATCTTAACAATGCCAAATTCATCTATATTATCTGTAAGTATCTACTACCTGGTAATAACACTGCCGTCACAGAAAATATCCTTTGTTGGCTATCCCAACACCTGCCCCAAGAAACCATAATCCTAGGTGATATAAACATCAAGAAACCATAATCCTAGGTGATATAAACATTGATTGGAACTGCTATTGTAGCAGCCCCCCTACCACCCACATTAACCTATATGGGTTTTCTCAAACCATTACCTCCCCCACCAGGATAAACAAATCTAACAAGAAAGCAAGCTTATTAGGCTGGATTCTCATAAACCATGATCCTCACATTTATGATTCTGGAACCCTCCCTGATGATATAAGTGACCACTTACTTCCCTACATCATCAGGCATAAAACCAATACTCTCATTCCAACATCTGTCAGAAATATCAGATCTAAAAATAACTTTAACCCTGATCTACTACAAATGGAAATAAGAGCTTGCAACTGGTCTCCCTTATGACACCTCCCTTTAGAAGAAGCCATTAATTACTTTAACTCTAACTTCTTTGCCATTCTTAACCAACATGCTCCTACCAGATTAATTAGAATTAAAACCAACTCTTCCCCATGGCTGTCAAAAGAAACCAAACACAAAATACATCTTAGAAATACATTTTGGGCCAAATGGAGAATGACTAAAAACACTGTTGACCAATAAACCTTTAGACAGCTAAGAAATTATACCAAGAACGCTATGCTTTCTGATAAAAGAAACTACTACCTACAATCTCAACAAGCTAACCAAAACAACCCACAAAAACTTTGGACTAGCATTAACCAACTACTCCACCCAGGTCAATCTACTACACCAAACCATCAAAATACTGACCACAAAAATCCCATGAATACAGCCATTACTTTCAATACCCTTTTTACTAATGCCATCCAAACACTAGCTAGTCAGCTATCAACTAATAACTTCACTCTAGCTTCCAATAAATCAACCTCACCCCCTCCTTTTCAAATTCAACCTGTCCCAACAACATATATTCTAACCCTACTACAGAAACTAAAACCATGCTCTCCCTCAGCAGACCAACTACCTGCTGAATTTCTACAGCAATCAGCCAAAGCTATCGCCTATCCCATTTCCATTCTGATCACTAGAACTATTACCGAAAGTTATATCCCTAGCTTATGGGAAATCTCCCATATTATCCCCCTCCATAAAGATGGACACTCTACTGAACTCTCTAACTACTGCCCCATTGCCCTTCTCTCTCCTTTGGCAAGGATCATGGAGAAATGCATCCATAGGCAATTACTTGACCACTTAACCCAAAATAATTTACTTTCCAACTGTGAACATGGATTCAGACCTTCACATAGCACTACCACTGTCCTTCTTTCCTTCACTGATTGTATTAATAAAAACCGCAACCTTAACAATCTTTCTTCAGCACTATTTATTGACCTGTCTAAAGCATTTGACATGGTAAATCACCAGATTCTCATCAAAATACTTAAATCCCTGCCATTAGATACATCTTCCATAAATTGGTTCCAGTCCTACCTAGATAAAAGACAACAGATTGTGCTATGGCACAAGTCTCTATCCACCCTCCTGCCTGTTGCCCTTGGTGTCCCTCAAGGATCCATCCTAGGACCTCTACTTTTCTCCATATTTATTAATGACCTTCATCTAGCCATCCCCCAAGCCACATGCATACAATATGCTGATGATTCCACACTGATATGCTCAGCCACTTCCTCTTCTGAACTTCACTTTCTTACCCAGACAGTATTTAATACAGCTGAACAATGGTTCACACAGCAGTGCCTTTACCTAAACCCCAAAAAAACTAAACTCCTCCTCTTCTGTCCTACTCACAAGTCCTCTTCTTTTGATTTCTCAGTTATATCCACCAATGAAACTTTTATATCACCAGACCCAACCACCAAACTACTGGGTATCACCATTGACAACAATCTGAACTTTGATATTCGTATCAACAATACTATAAAAACTGTCAACAAAAAATGTGTCTCTCTCTCTCTATAGGATTAAACCCTTCTTTTCACCTACAGCTAAAACCACTATAACACAGAAATTCGCTACAGCCGTCACTCCTTACGAAAACTTAATTTATTTAAAACGCTAAAATAAACCACGCTTTTCGTCTAACCTGAATGGTTAGACTTCTTCAGAACAAAAGCCAAACGATGTCAGTTACAATTCAAACCACTTATTTATAAACTTCCCCGCCAAAAATTTCAAGGGGTTAAGTGTCTCTTAAAGATATAGACTGCTGAAAAGCATAGCGTTTCATTCATAAAAGTTAAAATGCTTTTGTTACCGGCCTGTGTTTAAAAACACATATACATAATTGCAGCAACCCTATTTCCTTCTACTCACATAAAATGACAAAAATATTACACAAGACTGGAAACACAAATGTTATGAGTGC
Organism: Protopterus annectens; assembly: GCF_019279795.1. NCBI lineage: Eukaryota > Metazoa > Chordata > Ceratodontiformes > Protopteridae > Protopterus > Protopterus annectens. Next base: position 613,484,785 of record NC_056746.1, on the reverse strand, counting down.
GATGATAAATTCATAAAATGCTGTCTATAAAGCGCACGTCATCTAGGATCCATCCCTTTACATTTGTATATTGCCCTGTTCTCATAGTACATGTTAGCATATGTCAAAAGTTGAACTATACTAAAAGATTAACAGTAAATTGTACATTTAATAAATCCATGACCCAAACACTCAAAAACATGAACAGTGCATCCCACATGATCTAATTGCCCACCAATTACATTCATACTGTTTAACTATTATAACTATACTAGATTCAAAATATACTGAAGACATTCTGAAATTACTTTCTCTTATATTATGGTGATCCACCTTATCCAACCATCCACATGTATTTTAATGCATTTATGATTTAGCTATAAATAAAATATATGTGTGTACATCCATATTAGTTTAGACATGATCAACCTATTGTTAAATTATCTATCTAAACTTTTAAGTTTTAATAAGCACATAAGGCAACACTTATCATTTAAGCCTGTGTTTGTATACGCATTAAGTTTGATTTGCCATAATAACTCCATTTTCTCCAGCAATAGACCAAAGGGACCCCCCCTCACATCTTGTTTAACTTGGCCAATTACTTTGAATTGAAATTTGTGATCCAGGAAAGTGAGACTATGCCTAGCAAGGGCATTATCTTCTTTATGTAGATTAATACTTCTCTGATGCTCATAAACTCTATCCTTTAGTCTACGCTCAGGTTTCCCTATATAAAAAGATGGACAGCATTGACACACGGCTAAGTACACTACTCCTTTTGAGTTGCAGTTAAATTTGCCTCTAGTGCACAGTTTAAATCCATTGACCTCAATGTTAACCCCCAATAGCATTAAGTAACAAAATGAACAATTGCCACATTGTGTCATGCCCCTATTGACTGTTAAGGGATTATCTTGTTGTTTTTTCTGCAATAATTCCTTGAAACTTAATCCCTTTCAACACACTATTTTTGGTGATGTTCCCAATTTGCACACTAGTGTACTGTCAGTGTATGCAGTGTTTCAATTATCTGTAGATTACTGGACATTGTGTTACAAAATAATTATTTTTTATTTGATGAAACTTTTTACAAACAAAAACGGGGGGGTGGCAATGGGTTCTCCTACCGCACCCTCATATGCAAATTTAGTCATGACTTGGTGGGAAAAGGAACATCTTGATAGATTAAGGAATATTTTTCACATTTCCTTTTATTGTAGGTTTATGGATGATTTGGTTTTCATTTTAGAAGGAAATCATGACACAGTTAATTCCTTTGTCACAGAAGTTAACTCTACAGTTAACTTTTTGAAATTTACCACCGGTGACATAGGGTTATCTGTGACTTTTTTGGATATTCTATTATGGTGGGACACCACTGATCACAGGTTTCACAGTCGCATACACCGAAAGGACACTTTTACAAATAGTTATCTTCATTATCGAAGTGGGCACTGTAGACATACAATTAGAAACATTCCTAAAGGACAGTTAGTTAGGGCATGTCGAATGACATCCAGAGATTATGACCTTGGTTTAGAAATTAATTTTATTAGACAATTGTTTGTTGACAGGGGTTATGACAAACTATTATTAGATAGTATTGTGGAAGAAGTTCAAAATAAAAGAACTTCACACTACCAGGCTATTTTAAATATGGTAGATTCCAATGATCTAACCTTTATAACTAAGAAGGTGAGTAAGGATTCGGGGGACGGTGAGCTGATGTGTTCACTGGATCTTAGTATTAATAGTTTTGAAATTAAACGTTTGATTGAGGCCAACTGGAAGATTATACAAGGAAATCCTGATATGGCCAACATTTTAGGGGCTAAACCCAAATTTACTTTTAGGAATAATTTTAATTTTAAAAAGGCTATGGAGTATAATAAAAGGAACTCTATGGACTCACTTAAATTAAAATTTAAGAAAAAAGGTATGTTTATATGTCATCACTGCAACATGTGTAGATTTATTGCAGAAGGACCTTATATAGTGGTGGACACCCTAGACGAGACATTAGAAGTTCCAGGATATGTTGACTGTAATACAAAAGGAGTATTTTGTATTAGTACTTGCAGTACTTGCCCTAGTTTCTATGTAGGAATGACCATCAGAAGTTTGAAAACCCGTATTCGTGAACATAAATATAGCATCAGAAAACACGATGAAACTAATGCTCTATATAAACATTCTAGAGAATGTTGTAACTTTAAGAAGTTTTTATTCTCCATTCTTGAAGTATGTACTATAGATTTAAGAGGCGGGGACTTTAAAAACTACATAGAACAGAGAGAAACTTTGTGGCAAATTAAGTTAAGATCTGATAAACCTCCTGGTTTAAATGATGCAATTAACATAAAATGTTTTTTAAAGGATCGTAGATTATGTATTGATAAAAATGGTGATATGAACTTTTTTACTTAAAAAACTGTTGATTAAGTTTTAATTATTTTATTAATTTATTGTATAATTAGATAATTGTTTTTTGTGTTAGTATTTATTGAGCCTTAGTAGCTCAAATGTGTATTCTGATGAAGTCATTCGACGAAAGCGTTTATTAAAGGTGATTATGCTATTTTCTGTCTGTTTGCCTACACTGGTTTTGCATTGCCTTGGTCCTTTCTTCTTCAACCAAGTACTACATTCAATTACACACTTACATGTTTCACGTACCTGTTGTATTATTATGCTCTCTTCTGTGTTCCTGTTGATGCATTCCTTTTTTGTTTGTATTTTTCTTTTTTTTAGTATTATGTTTGTTTCTTCTTCTCCCCCCCTCTCTCTCTCTCCAATACAGGAATTGAGCTGGTTAGAATAGGTTGCAGCATGGCTTTTGTAGGTGATGCTCCTGATCAGGTGATGGCCTCTGCACCAATTGGTAACTGGATGCAGGCAGTTGTGTAGTTCTTACCATACCCAATGTGTTAACAACCCACTACTATAAATGACTATATCATGTGGGCATTGTCCCTTTACCTTGCTGTATGGAAGACATCCTTCATGTGTAGGGGCAGCAGTGTTACAGACAGCAGGTAGGAATACCTCTTACAGTAAGACTTGTGGACACAGGCCAACTACATGTTTGTATATGGTTCCAGACCTAGGGACGGTGTGAGTATTGCTGTTATATGCTTTGAATACTGCTAGTTTTACAGGGTCTGTGTGTACATGTTAGTTTTGCATGGAATGCAGTCTGTCTGCATAGTTCTCAACCATGGGGCTATCCACATGATGGCCAGAGGCTGTTATGTTTAGTCTGTTACCCACACAGGTGTAGTCCTTGAAAAATCAGTGGCATTGTCTCTGTTGCTTGCTATCAGTACATGGCAACATCCATTTTTGTTTCTGACATCACATTCCTCAGAAAGGATATGTTCTTACCAATCGTTTAATACCAGCAACTTTCACAGTGTATTACAGCAATATTTCAACTGTGGCCCTGTGTTCTGGCCTCTGTCCTCCACTTATATACCAGGCTTTGTCCAGATGTCCTGCACTAAGAGGTTGATAGGTATATGTTCTATCATTATTTAGTGCTGACATTCCTGCTATCATCCCAGTGATGGTGTGGACTCCCACACATGTTGTGGGTAGGGGCCATATATATGAGGGCTACAGCTGGACAACATGTGTGACCTTGTACAGTCAAGAGGTCAGTGTATAGAGAATGCTGTCATATGCCCTTGTAAGATATTTTATGGGGTAGGGGGTATTAAATGTCTTCAACCTAGGCTTAGAACATGTGAGGGATATTACTATTCAGAAACATAAAGGTATATGGATGTACATTTTCATACATTTTACTATGGGGACAGCGGTGGGTTAGAGCTTATTGTTTTGCACACAGTTCTGTGTGTCAGTGTGATAGTACAGTTTGAAGTTAAGCTTTGTTATGTAAAGTATCCATTTACATTGTAACACTTGCTACTTTTACCTCTTGGGAGTTAACTACAGAGCGTAATTGGAGGCTGTTGAACTAAATCTGTACTTAAGTGTTAATTAATTCTTGTCATCAAGGCGTGCGTGAGTTTTTACTGTTGTACAACTTGAAGGCTTTGGCCAAGACAGCAAAGTATCTTATATTTTGCGGATTACTGTATCATATGTTTACTTTGATAGTTGCATTAATCAATTATTTTGTATTTCAAACACGTACATGCTATAAGAAATGTCATACACAATGTAAATTGTACACAAATAAACATTTATATTTATGCAAAAGGTGTGGTGTTATGTCCTTTGTATTGAGTGTGGGTATATGTTCCAATGCAAACATTCTCATTTCTAGGAAAGATTCAGAGACTCTGGCCAATTGAGAAGGGGGTAACTGTAGGAATGATGCTTGTTTGATATCCTGTGCACTCTCTATATATACTCTCTTTATATATATATATATATATATATATATATATATATATATATATATATATATATATATATATATATATATATTTATATATTTATACATATATATATATATATATATATATATATATATATATATATATATATATGTGTGTGTATATATGTATATATATATATATATATATATATATATATATATATATATATATATATATATATATATATATATATATATATATATATATATATATATATATGTGTGTGTGTGTGTGTGTGTATCATTTGAATGTTTAGTGCTTCCACGTTGTACATTTCCTATGGTAGACTGACTGTTCTGCATGATCTGTTGGAGAAATCATCTCAACACTTACAGCTCAGATGCCTTAGTGGTTACTTACTGTGGCTATGATGTGCAGGGTTAACGGTTCAAGACTTGCAAGGACTGATTCTTTTGTTGCTGGGCAGAACATGGACTGCTGGAGACAGAGTAGGTAAGGCAGTTTTAAGTGGATTTGCACAGGTTTGCCTGACAGTAAGTGGTGCTAATGTACAGTTAAAAGAATAGCCACTTACACCGTGTAGGCTTCGCTTACCAGTTTGCAAATCTGCTTAGCATTTACATTTAAGCAATGGTTACACCTGCTAAGCATAGCTCAGCCTTGGTAACCACTGATCACATTCAAGTCTGATAAAATAGCAGAGTAATGAAATCTTTAATAAGTGTACTTAATTCCCTGTACATAATATGCTTCTATGTGCTGTCATTACAGTAGCAAGGGGTGTGAGTATATTGTATGGGACACCTGGATATACATGGGTAGGAACACAATCTGTTCTCTTTGGATTTGTTTCATACATGGATAGTATCCCAAGTTATATGCAGTCACACTTGCATGTTACACCAGCTACAGTGCACTGGTTGACAGAAATAGTTTAACGTGTATGGTATCATTGCGTTAGTACTTTTAACAGTGCTTTTTCAAGTAAGAGTGGATTGCAGATTTTAGTTATGGAACCATACACCCTGCATGCAAAGCTGGACTCTGAGTACTGAGTATCTTGTTCTATGTGTTTGAGCTGTATGTTTATATGTATTTCCTATTGAATATTGATCTGATATGTAATATTAACTGTAGACTACTATGTTCTTTGGACATGTCATTGGGGATTGCTCTCATGTAGTAATGGGATACCTTTCAGTTTCAGACGTGTATCTACATACATCATAATGCATAACCTGTTGGCTATCTACTTTCTGTCTGTCCTCTGTACAGATGTGCAGATGTCAGGTATTGCTATGGCCATACCACTATGTAGCTGCCCACATTGTATTGTGCTGTGGGCCTGGACACTGCTGCTAGTTCTGACATATGGGACATTCCTTAATGTGGGCCTTGCCCCATTTCCTTGCCTGTGTGAGGGACATTACAGAGGTGGTGGCCTACTGATTCACATACAGTGGGTGGCAATATATCACAGGACAGGACATCTGGAAACAGCCAACCAACTTGGGGGACATATCGCCAGATTTGTGAACATATTCTATGTCATCAGTGCCCAAGTTATATGCAGTGCTGTTATACACATGGTGGATTGATTGACAGGGTTTGTGTGGACATGCATTTAGTGTGTGATGGCACAACTCACAGTGATATGTCTCTGACATACCTCTCTACTGGCACGCTGTCCACAGACTGGCCATGTGTCTGCCTGTCATGTTTTGTGTTTACCAGACAGTTGGTGTCCTTGGTAAATCAGTTGTGGACTCTGGGGAATGCAGTCAGTAAATACTCACATCTATTGGTATTACCAACATCATAATCCTCATACAGGATGTTACGACAAACCCAGTGAGATCTGCAACTGTATGACAGCAGTATGTCCAATCTACCCCTGTGTTTGATCCTCTGTTCCCACCTAGTGTATAGAGGTTGATACAGAGCTTAGTGAGTGGGGAATGTTATCAATGGCTTTGGCAAGATCAATGTAGGCTGTACATGTTACCTTGCCTTCATCCACAGCTCAGGTGACTCACAGCAAGAGGTTGACCAGGTTGAATGAGCAGGTATGACCTACCCTTCACAAAGGTAAACTGTGTGGGATCCTGAGTCTGCAGATTCCCATATCCCTGTTTATTAGGTGCATGATGATGCATTCCATAGCTTTGCATAACAGACTTGTCAGGGAGTTGGGGTGGTATTTCCCAGGGTCTGTAGTTACATCTCATTTATGGGGAGGTGTGACTGCAGCAGTACACAATTCAGTAGGGATAAAGCCTGAGGTGAGGCTGTGCTTGAACAGTTAACACAGGTAAGATGCCAGGTCACTCTGTAGTTCATGTAGAACACAGCCAGGGATATTCTCAGGTCCCATAGAGGCTGTATTCTTGGCCTTGGACAGTGGTGTTGTAACCTGTGCTGCAATAATACTGGTTGCCTAGTGGTGTACTGGTATTGTGATTGGTCCTTTGGGGGAGTGAGGGGTACCATTTCCCACTCAAGATGCTAGCCAGTATATTGGCATTATTTGTTGTCTCAGTCTGGGAGGTAACATTGTCTAGTTGCTCAGAACAATTCTTGGTATTGCCATGGAGATTCTTTACATAACGGTATGAGGCCTTGTGGTTGTTTTTACTATGTGCGCCAAGTCTGTTCTCACAGCTAACTTTGTAGTATTTGATGAGGGATCTCAACTATTTATTGAGGCTGATAAGGGTTTATTTCCTGTCTTTGGACTTCATCTTATTCCACATCAGTTCCCTTCTTCTGTTGTACAGTTTCTTTGTGGCAGGGGACCACCTGCTCAGCTTCCTTTTTTGGAGCTGAGGGTCCTGGTTGTATTGGGTAAGGCAGTATCCAAGCATTTGTGTATGTGTTCATGGTGCATTGTTATTTGATTCATCTGTCATGCAACTAGTCTCCATTTGCATGGCTGCCTTAAGGTTAGCCACATCTGCATTTATGAGGCCATAGTTAGCTTTGGAAAGGCTTTTCATGGTGGTTGCCTGTGCAGTGGAGGTAGGATGGCTGTGGATTTCCAAAGGTGATTACTTTGTTTTCAGATATAACAAGTGAGGTGTTAACTACTGGTGTAGAGCAACAGTCGCCCATGTTAGGAAGGACCAGGTTGATATGATGGGCATGTGCATCGGTACATGAGTAGCTTTCCCACATAATGGTGGGGTAGTTGAAGTCAACCAGTATGAGAGTGTTAGGTTGGACACTAATATTCTCCAGGGTGTTTATGGACATGGAATGTGTATGGTTAAATAGTTAAATTATGCTTACAGCTTACTACCAGCCCCAGGATTCGAATCATGGCTATGTCTGCTAAAAATACAACAATTTGTGTTTCATCAGAGTGAGCTCTTGAGAACCTGCTGTCTCTTCCTTCAATCCAAGCATTTGTGTACGTGTTCATAGTGCATTGTTATTTGATTCAGCTGTCATGCAACTAGTCTCTATTTGCATGGCTGCCTTGAGGTTAGCCACCTCTGCATTTATGAGGTCATAGTTAGCTTAGGAAAGGCTTTTCATGGTGGTTGCCTGTGCAGTGGAGGTAGGATGGCTGTGGATTTCCAAAGGTGATTACTTTGTTTTCAGATATAACAAGTGAGGTGTTAACTACTGGTGTAGAGCAACAGTCGCCCATGTTAGGAAGGACCAGGTTGATATGATGGGCATGTGCATCGGTACATGAGTAGCTTTCCCACATAATGGTGGGGTAGTTGAAGTCAACCAGTATGAGAGTGTTAGGTTGGACACTAATATTCTCCAGGGTGTTTATGGACATGGAGTGTGTATGGTTAAATAGTTAAATTATGCATACAGCTTACTACCAGTCCCAGGATTCGAACCATGGCTGTGTCTGCTAAAAATACAACAATTTGTGTTTCATCAGAGTGAGCTCTTGAGAACCTGCTGTCTCTTCCTTCAGTGTTTTCTGTCTAGGTCTATTTTGTTTGTACACTCTGACCTTGTAATTACAACATTCTTATACGGACATTCTAGACATATTTTTATGCAGCACAGTGTGGGATGCAGTGGTTAACACAACATTACTATTCAGATATCAGATCTTGGTGAATGCAACATGTCAGGCCATACAACACCAGAGTAAACACAACCAGTCCAGGATATAGAACTTCATTGTCAGGCAGTTACAGTTTTATTTAAATATGACCTATAAGGGACTATTACTGTCATATTGTCTGGTTTATTCAGTACAAACCATACACATTTTTATAATGCTAGGTGACATTTTACTCCTTTATATTTATTTGGCATGACTACTACAAGCAGGATTGTTACTCACCAGCAACCCTCGACGCAGCCTTTGCAACCTGGTGGCATGGGCTTCCTGGTTCACAGCCCTCTCAGCTGGAGCTGTAATGAAAATAGAGAAACATTTATGCATACTTAACCATCACATGCACACGCTGTACTTTGGTAAACTGTTATTGCTATGAATACTTACAGACTGGTGGGACATCTCCCCTCTCTCTTGCTTCTTGGACCCACTGTTCCAAGAGCTCCCTCTTCCTTCATTTCAAGTCGGTATAGTGGTGCTGGACCTGCTCACCAGTCCGAGGGATACCAGTGGCACTGGTGAGATCACGGGCGAGATTTCCCAGGCTTCCGCTTTATATTGGGAGCCATGGTACTGGTCCTGCAGCAGTCTCGCATCATGTTTTTTTTACCAGGAGTCCTACCATGACTTTGGACTCCTGTATGCCTCAACACTGTGCCTGAAAGTGCATGCCATCTCCAACACTTGCCATACTGCATACAGTGGGGAGCTGCAACCAGTTATGAGCTGTCTTCTCGCCTGCGGGGTTTAAATACGGTCGATTTCCCACACTTTGCTATGATTGGATGGTTTTGAATATGCTGAACTAAGCTAAGCTACGGGCCAACCTGCTAAGGCTGGCAGTGCTGAAAGGGGCAGGTACTGTGCACAAGTTACCAGTGTGTAAATCTACTTAGCTACAGTACTTCCTGCTTAGCATTTACGTTTCAGCAATGCTTACAGTTCCTCAGCTGAGCATAAAGTAGCATTGTTTACCTCTCATTTTTTGGACTATCATGATAGTGGGTTTCAAGTCATCATTTAGCATGTTATGATATGTATGTTGACCTTCCATAACATCCCCCTATGTGCTTTTTTGACATATTACATTTTGTGTGACATGTATAGGACACTCGTGTTTATGTGGGAGTTTCACAACTTCAGTCCACTGAGACCTCACATCTGGCCCTAATACATTGCTCTGGTTGGGAAATATAAGTTACTTACTACATAAATATACTAAAGTATTACATTTGTGGTGATTTCACATACAAAACAGAATTGGCTGTAGTGGGGCTAAAACCCTGATTGCCTACATGCAAAGTGCATGTTCTAACCACTATGCTATTGCACTACTGTTTATGGTTACTGTCTATTGCTATTTAACTTATTGGGCCATTTAAGCTGGCCTAAGCGTAGGTAAGCAATGAGCACACCCGTGCAGCTACGCTTACACTTTCCTGCTGATGTGAAAAAAAAAAAAAAACCATTACGGACACTTTTTAAATATTGCTCTTACAAACTTAGACAGTTGTTAGAATAACAGGTTTTGCATTCACATGCATTTTCTGAAGGGTATGATGTCTAAAACTTAGTTCTGTCATTATTTTCTAATTCATTATTTAATGATATGCCACTACTTTGTCAGGGGCCACTTATTTTTTTCACTTCCGTACACTATACGGCAGGAATCTGTACACTCTCTGGAGATCTCTCCTGTTGGGGGTTTGCATTCTGTGAAAAGAACAATCTCATTCTTTTTACATTGCCATACGGCAATTCTGGTGTGTAGGGGGCATGTATCTTGTGCGAGCATTGCTCTCAGACACCCCCCTGCGCTTGTACACATTTCCGTGTACATATTGCAGCATGGCAGCGCGCCTTCATGCATATGCATGGAGTGCTGCCGTGCTGCTTCCATGTAGTCCCTTCCATGCAGGAGTAGGCTATTCCTGCACGGAGGTTTGCAGAATTCTGGGAAATGTAATAAGCAGAAAGGAAAAAAAAATCCAAAGTATTATGAGAGTGAATGTAAACTCAAAAGGATAAACACTGAGAATTTTGAATACCACAGGAAATGACATGCAGACAGGAAAAGCAAAGCCATACTTTATTTATGTGTGGCCTACAGGGATCACTTTGAAGGGAAAATGTTGGTTCTGCTGAAATTCCAAGGACTGGACTTGAAATCCTCGGAATAACAACACTGAAAGTGTGAATTCTGGAAATGCATACTAGATCTGAATTTGATGAATTTCCCTTACTACACAATACAGGGATCATGTAGTACATTTGTGTGTGTGTGTGTGGGGGGGGGGGGGCTAGTGCAAGGGATGAACCCCCTGTCCTCTGCAAAAATGCTTTCATTTAGTTTCAAGAGTCCCTGACTTATTTTGGCAGCCATAGTTTTTTTTTCATATTTGCAGGACTTACAACTAAAGGTTTCACACTTCAGATAGGGAACTATGGAAAGTACATTCTGAGATGAGGAAACACCACATTGGGATTTTAGTTGTCCTTTAAAATCACACTTGTTTGTTAAATTAGATGTGAAGGAGTTCTACTCGTGAGTGCACAAGATCGATCTGCATTCTTGCGTTCCTGCAATGAGAAACTGCATGGCTAAATAAATTCTGTCTGTGATAGATACCCTCCCATACCTCAAACTCCAATCCTGACACAGATATATTTGGCTGGTGGAGGCGGCAAGGAACACATGTACATATATTTTGGACTACAAGAGAATGAAGCCTACATGGAACAGTAGAATGAAATGTCAGCCATAGCACAGTATGCTTAGTGCTATGTCAGTGAACTGAGGGTAGAGATGGTGTCTATTACAGACATGCTTTCAACACAGAGAGTTATGAGTTTTAATATTTTGTATATAGAAATAGAAGCAATCGGGCTGACTAATCATACAAGTTAGACATTTACCAGCAGCACAGGTGTAACAGAGGGATAAAGCACTGACTATGGCCCAGCTGACCCTCATTTGATTAGTGGCCCAGATAACCGATGGAGCATCGGGGAAGATATAGGTGTTAACATCCTAAGGGTAGGGCAGTCTTGAGAAAGTTCCTGCAAGATCTTTTGTGGAGACAATTGACATGCAGAGAAGGGGATGGAGTCCTAAAAAATGTTAGGGTGGGGACATGACTGAACTGCTGCAGTGGCAGGTCAATATGTCAGCACATCCCCATTGCACATCTGCCCCCAGATGTAAACAATAAATCACATGAGGAAGGAGGAAATGAGGTAGGACAAAAAAAAAATCTCTTGGTAGATTGTGAGATGGCCAGGATGTCATTAGGATCTGTGTAAGCTGCAGCTCATATGGAGAAAGTCTGGGGGTGTTGGAGAAGGTTGGAGGACCTGGCGATGGATGTGTGACACTGGGACTAGGATGAAACAAGGAGACCAGAAAAAAGTCAGACATTTGCTGATTGCCTTAGGCAGTTACTTAATCACAGTATGCTCCAGGTCACTTGGATTTATTTAAAACCAAGACCCTCCATAATAAATTGCTTAGTGAGTTTTCTAAAGAAAATGAATGTTGAAAAGTGTACAGCATTCATGTGTAGATTAGAGTTTATTAGGTATTGATTTTTAAAAGTAATGAACAGATAAAATGCACAGAACTGAGGCAAACATTCAGGTGTCGCTCAACAGATGGAGAAAAAAGGATAGAAGATAAATAGTCATTTTCTTATTAGCTACTAAATCCATTTCAGGGTTGTGGGGGAACTTGAGTGTAATCCAACACTCAGTGGGTACTAGGCAAATAAACTAATTTGGTGGTGGATTTAAGCATGGGTGCAGGGGCGCATGCCTCCCCCTTTAAGCTGCACACACAGGCATACATTTTGCTGTGAATACATTGATTTCTAATGTGGTAATTTAAAAGCAGGTTAAGCAATACTGTGGCATCAGCGCCTCAACAGAGCCCAGGTATGGACATGTAGCTCCTTACCGCAAGTTAATAGGCCCTGACAGCCACCCCTCCCCCCAGTTAGTCAAGCAATCCATCAGACCAGACAGATCTAACTTAACATAATGCTGTTAGAAGATATTTTCTACACTGTTGTTTGCAGGCATGCCTCTTAGCTGCTAAGTTTTTTTTTTCTACTACTTTTCTCCTGTGCTTCCTACCTGGCTTGCATTTCCACATTTCTGAGTCCTGGACGAGTTCTTATTCACTGAGCTGTGGAAAAGAAAATGCACTGTGCTCTGCTGAAAACAGAAAACTATACTGTCAAACACTACATTTTTTGGATTCAACTTTCAGTGTAAAGTGTATTTTCTTTTTCTCACAGCAAAGATTGAAGTAGTCAGCAAATGTGCCTAAAATACACCAGAGATGTGATTGGAGGTTGCAGTCAGGTGATTTATATAATTATCCTCAATTGCTCCTCCAACTGCATCTCCGTTGTAAAGTTAGGCATATTTGGTAACAGCTTCAATTTAGGATTCGTGAGAAAGAGATATTAGTCTTGTTAGACAAATAGAGCAGAGTTTACTAAACTAAATTAGTTTCAGCACTGAATAACTGCTATTCTCATGTAAGTGAGGGATCATTCGACCCTAAGATATTTTTTTTCTGAAGTACTGGTTTTAGCATGCCAAAGTGGGATAGTTGAGAGTGTACCTTATTTGGTGTGCTAGTGATTATCTCTCTATGCCACAGAAGCAGGTTACAAAAGCAGGAGAAGTTTGACTTTTGGGATCAATTATAAAGTTGTTGGGGAAGTGTCTTTTCACTAGAAGTAAATACTAATGGCAATGGTTAGTGTTATGTATTGAAACATTCAGCTGTCTCTTTGTGGTTTAATCTGATGTAGGCTATTTTTGTGTTCTATAGCTAATTGTTTTTGTTTAACTAAGAAGGAGACTGTAGGACAGAAACACTGCACCGGGTGTATATTATATTATTGAAGAGGTATTACAGTGAATGCCTCTTCATTGACCCTAAAAGAGCAAACTGCGAATTACGCGAACGGCCAAATCAATGATTTTTTCCTAGGGGGCAAAAATCACTGATCCAGCCAGAAACGAAGTATCAACTAAATATACCAACTCTGAGATCGCACTACAGTAGGAAAAGTGGCAAATTTACACTGATGGCCAAACGATTTTTTTCCCTAGGAAAAAAAAATCGCTGATTCGGCTGTTCGCGTAATTGTCGATGAAGTGGCATTAGCTGTAATGCCTCTTCGATAATATAATATACACTCCCACTGTACCTGTAGCAATGCTTTAGTCAGAACCATTGTTATTGTTGTGTGGGTGTTAGTTGCTCAGATAACATATCTGGTTTGATTGAAATTAATATATGGTTCTTTTATTGGAAGGGAGTTGTCGAATGGGTGTCATGGCTAAAGTCATGTAGCAGTAGTTAGCTACACAAGCACACACACGCATAAATATGTGTATAAGTAATGATGCACAGGGCAGAAATGAGGCAATTAAATGATAGGTCACTTGCAAGTCCAATTGCCATGCTATTCATCATAAAAAAATATCTGTAGGCTGTCGTGGCAGAAATTTATAGCAGTGTATGAAGTATTAAAAGTAGATATACTACAGGCCCTTTCTACTGTTGTTTAGGTTTTATTCTCCTCATGTTTATTATTACTCAACAAAAGCAAGTTATCTATGAGACTAGACTTTCTCTCTTGGCCACATGGTGGAAGGTAATCCAGGATCATTAATATGAAGTCACGCAATTTAATTTGGGATGGGCAGTGGACTGTTCTATTCTAATTCAAATTTCTTTGTTTTACTTACTGTGGCTAAAGGGAAAGTTCATGCAGAAGTTTCAGAAAGTCATTCCTGTTTCAGCATGTTGTAAACCTGAAGCAATTTTTAAAGCAATATAGTACCTTTAACATATTCTTAACTGTAATAACTTTGTTGATGGCCAAATATCTCTAAGAAACAAAAGAAAATTCAAAATGACCTCTAGCAATTAACACCACATATGTTTACCATCATAAAAGGTGAGATTTTACAATACAAGGTGCACGGAGGTAACTTAAGTTGCTGTGTTCAAGATGAAACATGATCCAGTTCATTGGGTGAGCATAGCAGTAGGATGTGTTAACTTGTAAAAATTATTATGGGCTTCCTTGTTTCCACTGACAGGATCATAGAGAGTGTGCAGCTGTCAGGTAAAATTGCAAAGGTAGATATGTCAGAAATTCACAAGTTAAGCACAATGAGAAATTAACTTGTACTCATTGCAGGGTTTGCTCTAATTACCCAGGTAAGATCTTAGGGAGTATGTGCAGCTAACATATATGGTTGTTCATTTTGCTCTTAAATTGCTCTATTTAAGAGGAAATGAAGTCAGAATTTGCAAGGAGTATGGAGTAACAGAAGTGAAATTTTAAATTATTATAGACTTATCTGATCTTAGAGAGGGTATACAGCCAGGCATATAAAGTGGTTGCCTGTGTTACTGCACATGAAAGGAAGGAAGGAATCAGTAAGAAGCCAGAACTGCTCTAGGCTATAGACCACAGTCTATTATGATGATTTCTTACCTCCTCATTGATAGCTTGAACAACCAGCTATTACAGCTCCCTCTATTATATCTGAAATGTTGTGTCCTGCAAACCATTAAGTAAAAAAAAAAATAAAAATAAAAAAAAATAAATAAGAGACCACAAAGAGAAAAATAGAGAGGTATGTCGAACAATATCCATTGCATTTTCATGGAGATTTCCATCAAGCTTTCACAGTCTATCCATTTAATGTTCTTCCACTTATGGTGACCCTGCTTTTCCATTTTTCAGATGTCAATATCCCTTATTAGATCTTCAAATACTACTTACCTCAGATTATCACTAGATAAGTCAGGTTGTGAATGACAAAATAAGTTAGTGTCATGTCTAAGGACGTAAACAATGAACAACTGAATTTCCTCTTTCTGCAGCTCTCTCCCTCTCTTTCTCTCTCTCTCTCTCTCTCTCTCTCTTTCTCTGTTGTCCAATAGGTGTTCTTTTCTGCAGCTGTAGTGTTGGCTATGCAGGACAGATACATTTTCATGTGAATATCCATATTCACAAGAACTGATACCACTGAATAAAAGCTCTAGGGAATATAGTGGCAAGGTGAATATGCGCCACCCTTAATGGGGCCATCTCATTTTTGTGATGGTATGGCATTTTGCATACCAGGGAACAGGAGTTTTTAAACTAAAAACAAAATTTATCAGTACTTTCCTGCTGGGTCTCGAAATCCAGGGATGATAATTCGCCGCACTCAATAGGTGTATCAAGATCCTGGGGAAACACACCAGCTGCTGCTGACCTGTCTCTCTTCTCTCTCTCTTTGTTGTTTTACACATTAAGTCGTGGCCACACATTTCCTTCTTTCGGATTTCTGTCTCGTTCTTTGCTCTTAAAATCCCATAGAAAGAGATGGTTAATTCCAGCTGATTCATTGTCATTGTTGTGTGTGTGTGTGTGTGTGTGTGTGTGTGTGTGTGTGTGTGTGTGTGTGTGTGTGTGTGTGTGTGTGTGTGTATATCTCTTAACTGTCCAGATTTTCGCAGAATGTCCAGATTTTTGCTCCAGTTCTTGGTGTGGTCCTCATAAAATTAGTGGTTTTCTGGCAAATCACTGAGCATTGAAGAGTTTCAGCCTTCATACATTTCAGAAAATGCACACTTACACAAATCTTGTTGTTCTAGCAAATGTAAAATTTGTCCCTGTTTTTTGGACTGTTATCCCCTCATTATTTTAAACTTCGTCTAGATTTATTTCACTAAGAAGTTAGTATGTTTTGCTATGTGTTTCAAGCCTTGAGAAAATGTGCGTCAATAACAGCTTTTTTTGCCTGTGAGCTTCCATACATGTCAGTATGCAGCTTTAGTTATGAAACTGAGTAAATCCCATTAAGATCTAACTAATTCAGTTTGCAGCCTTCCAAAGTACTTAGTCCCACCCGCCCGTTCTTCGTTCAACCTAATAAGCCTAAAAATCCTGATACTACTTTGTGAGGATTGGTTGACCCACATCTTCTGGTAGCTCTATTGACTGAGTTTCCACCGCTACTATCCATGTTGCTTTCTATCACCCAAAGAATTGCTGAAAATGAAGAAGTATAACAGCATACAATGATCACCTTTGATTTCTCTCTCTCTCTGAAAACCAAGTTTTATGGATTCCATCCTAACCAGTTACACAAAAGTAGAAGAGACGTAATAAAATATTAACACTTGAGGGGATGCAGTGGGAATGGTTTGGTCTTCAGAGAAAGAAATCACCAGTGACTATTGTATACTGTTAGATTGTAGCAGATACATAAATACTTGTTAATGTGTGTAATGTACATAAACCTGTGGTTGAGTAGAGGGATCACATTTCATAATTTGATGTGCAGCAAGTGAAGTCACCCATAGCCATATAGTTATTTTATTTGTACACAAACATCATAAACCAAGTATCAAACTGTCAAAGGGTTAGTTATGTAGATAAGTAGGTCTGTTTTAAATATATATGTATGTTCATATATAAAAATCCAACTCTGAGATCGCACTACAGTGCAGAAAAGGGAAATCTTCCCTTATCACCCTGTATGGAGATCTCCGTTAAAAGATTAGAAGTTTCAAGACTTCAGTCATATGGTGTCGACCATATCAGATTCGAAGTTTTGAAACTTTGATCTTCTAATATAGACTCATATATGTACACACACACACACCCACCCACCCACACACACACACACACACACACATATATATATATATATATATATATATATATATATATATATATATATATATATGTGGGTCCCTACTAAATTATCAAACGTTTCAAAGTTTGACTGTCATATGGTCGACACCATATAATCGAACTTTAAAATGTTCGAAGGTGAAAGGCAATGGCTCCATATGTGCAGAATGGGAAAATTTCCCTTTTCTGCACTGAAGTGCAGTCTCAGAGTTGGTACATTTAAGTAGGGGGCTGTGGGTAGTGGAGGATGGCTTGCCCCCCTGCTCAGAACATTAATGTAAGTGTTTTTTTTTTTTTTTTTACGTTTTTGTTATATATTCAAAGATTCAAATTTCGCTCATATGTTGTCGAACATATGAGGCTCGAAGTTTTGAAGCTTTGAATATATAATATAGACCCTATATATATATATATATATATATATATATATATATATATGTATACACACACACACACACACATATATATATATATTTATATATAAAGAAAGAGACAGATGCTTATGTAAGCATACGCATGTGTATGCTGTATGAATAATTAATTATATGTTTGTTAACTGAAACAGTGGACTAGTCGATAAGGAACCATTTCATACACTGTCTGGAGAGTTGTCTAAGATCCCATTCTGCCAATGTAAACAAAATTAATGCTAATCAAGGTCAGATATCACCATTTCAGACAGTGTGATGATAACCATACAAAAATGCAATGTAATTGCCAAGTGTAACTTTCAATAATTAAACTCTCTCTCTCTCTCTCTCTATATATATATATGTATATATATATATATATATATATATTTTTTTTTTTTTTTGACACATTGAGAGGTAGATTTATTTTTGCAAGCAATGAGTTTTTCTTTTATTGTACACACAGCCTTCTTATATTTGGGTTCCACCATACTGTTTTTTTTTTTTTTATTTGGTGTTATATTTATTTATGAAGGGAACAGATATGTTTATGCAAGCTAATTACATGTGCATAGAATTTGGCACTGAAGGACTTAAGCAACAAAATCACCAAGATGGATAGGACTTTTGAAATTAGCTAGGCCATAATGTAGTTTTAATAGATTAGTATTTGCACAACCTACAAATACCAAGATATTGGACGATGCTTCAGGCTTAGTCTTACAATGAATGTGATTGACTCGTGGTCATATTTTGATCAGGGAGGAAATTACAACTGGTGAGGACTTTGACTTGAGAAAGGAGACAGCTAACATTGGCATTTTTAAACTCGTGGAGACAAGCATTGCATCTCCTTTCGGCACCCACTCTAGAACTTGTTGAAAGTAGAGAAAAGTAACAGTAAGACTTTTGTTATTAAAAGACTTCTAAAAGAAAATGAATTGTGCTTATAACGATTGAAAGAGCAGTAAACTATTCAAAAACATCATGGTCTACTCAGGAAAGTTTTAAATGTGTAGTTATTCGGTACATCCATTAAATTAAGCTTTTACTAATTTATTTTATGTTGCATAACAATAAAGTAGATTTTGGCTTACAATCCTTTCTAAAATGCTACAATGGTTGCAATAGTTTAAAACTAATCTGAGTATTTGATTTTTGTGTTTTTTACGTGACATCTACTTCCTCACATGCTATGTTACCTTTACTTAACTGAACTTCACTGTTTCCACAGAAATCATTATTTGATTTAAAAAAAGAAAGGAGACTGTGACTTGATATGGGCAACCAACCACCTTTTTCAGGCATGCATTGAAAATACTTGTACTATCTGTACATGTACTGTGTGCTGCACAGGAATTGCCTGTTTCTACTACCATATTCACAGCGAAATCATGTGCAACTGAATGTAAATTGCTGTCTTTCCACACATGATGTCAGAGCTTCTTAAGGTGATTTTTTTCACAACCACCAAACCAAGTGCCCCACTTTCCCACTCCCACTGTGGTAGTCAACTAATCAGACTGTGCCCACCACCTTATCCAAATTCCTGGATGTGCCACTGTAATTCCAGATGAAGTGCTTCTCTGATGGAGTAACCAGTATCACTGAGACATGATTGGATTAACTGAACATCAAGTGATGAAGCATGACTTGCTAATTGTTCTCCTCTAACCAACAGTATTACTGGGGATTGGACTAAAGCATTTCTTAACTGTAAACTAGTGAAGTACACAAAATACAATGCTATTAAACTCCAGTCTTGCATTTTACAGTCTCCTGGAGTTCTTCTATGACATTACCACAGCATAATGCAAATGTAACTGTGGTACTGTCTCTGTTGTGCTCATCTTCTTTATTAAACTGTTGAGTATTTTGCATTATTTTTATCAAATGACAACTTGCTTGAATAGCCAAATTTATTGATTAATAAACCATCAACCAGAAGAACATAACCACAAAGAGAAAAGCAAACACTGAATATTCACAAAGATATTAGTTGTCATTTTGCATTATTACGTTGTTTGTTTTAAGCATAACAAAGAATCTACTGGTAACTGGAGATATAATGTGCTGACTGGGTGAATAATTTTTATCTTGTAGTAAGTTATGAAAAAGATTCTTAAGGTTCTGTGTTGTCACATGTTTTCTCAGTTCAGATGCCCATAACTTTGTAATATATAAACTTCAGTTTGCAAAGTACGACACTTCTGTCAAGTACTACTGGGATTAACCCCCTTGTTCCCTCACCAATTATAAAAAGTGCACAACATCTGTCATCCATTCCTAAATCCCTTAACTGTTTTTGGACAATCTCACATCCCAGGAAAGCTTTGTAATTATTCATCATCCTTTTTGTGAGAGTATACCAGTGTATCTACCTGAGTTCTCTATCTTGTAAACTAAAATTACATTTTCTTGTTCTCTTCTACCTGTTTTTTTAAGATGGTTCACACTTTAATATCACAGTTTACCCTGACAACCTAAAACATCATGTCTCTCATATTCCCTCTACATGTAATCACTGAAGCAGCCTGCAGCAGGCAATGTTTAGTATGGTTTGCTAAACTAATGAGGCACATAACGGATAGCCCCAATATTATATTTTAATAATCTTTGAATTATTTAACCATCAATTAAATCAGAAAATGAAGCAATACTTTGGACCATTTTCAGTCAAGATCTGGAAAAGAAATTCACGGCAAATACAACATACATGCACAATTTAGAGGTTATTAAGGTGAGGGTAAACCTCCATTGCCAAAACCTGGGCATAAGTTATTGCTAGTATCAAATGGTATTGTTTATCATGAGTTTTTCTTTTATCTTTTTTATGTAATGCCATTGTATGAAAGAATTTCTTTTTTGTTCTATCTTTACTCTTGTCTGGGGATGGCTTCCTAAGGTACTGGCTGTGTTAGCTTCTGAAGTCGCTGTTGCTTGCACAACACATTAGATTAAGTACCTGCTCTACCTGCTACTTTAAGAGGTGCATCACCAAACCCCTGCAACCAACATTATAGTATCATTTCAAATGCTGTGGTAGTAGATTGGTAGGAAGAAAGCATAATGATATTCAGCTCACTCATTGTTTGTGTATAAATGCACAGGCTAGGAAATTAATAATTACAATGAAGTTAAAGCAGTCAGACAAATAACCTCTTGACTAAATATAAAATCTTTGGATTAATTTTCCTCATGAATCGCCAACACTGAACTTAATGAGGACTCAACTCACTAAGTCAAATTGGTATAGAGTCAACTTACTGAGTAATACTAAAAGCAAGTGTTTTTGTAGGGGGGCACGTACCCCCCTCCACCATCAAACTTATTATTCATAAATAAATAAATAAATATATATATATATATATATATATATACAGAGAGAGAGAGAGAGAGGGAAAGAAAGATAAGTATGTGTCTACTGACATTAGTCTAAACTGCTTTTGGTCAACATAAAAATGGTAAAAAAAAAAAAAGTCTAAAATAGATAATATTGATGAAATCTATATTACATCAGTGAGAGGGTATATGAACTTTCCCCACTGTAGTACAATCTCAGAGTTGGTATATTTAACTACCAGGGAGTATGGGAGGTATGCGTAACATGGAGGTGCAGGGGGCTTGTTGTCCTGCAAAAACATTTTTTGATGTGTTTAATTTCTGTCCAACGTTTTGCTTTAGAACTTTTTTCATTGACTATTTTAATGTCAACCAAAAGCAAGCTAATGTCACTAGATCCCATATATATATATATATATATATATATATATATATATATATATATATATATATACATATGTAAATAGATAGATATTTACCAAGTCCATGTTGCAAAAGCATGAAGAAGGGAGAAGCCACCCAAAGCAGTAGAATTACCTCCAGTGCATATGTATAAACCACACCAACGGTAATTTCCTATAGAAAACCGTGATCGGGTTGACACTCATGAGATGAACTCACTAACTGAAGTCCCATAGAGTTGAGACTTATGTAAATGTAGGGAAGCCACATTGATCCTAATATCAACCATACAGTCAAAGGACTGCATTCCCTTTGTCATTTAGTGGTGAAATGTTTAATCCTCTGTAAGTCATGCATTCCACATAAAAATCATTAGCACATGAAATCAGCTAGAGAGCATGCTGGAACAGAAAACAAAATGTTATCCAATTTCATCATATTACCTCTCTTTAATAATATAGTATTTCAAAGAATCCAGGGGATTTCTTGTAGGGGTTGCATAGCAGTTATACAACACTACAGCAAACTGATATCCATCAGCATCTTCCACCATAACGCCAACATACAGTATGGTCTCTACAGGAAGTATAATTCTGTCCCCTTCATATGGCCCAGTGAAGTCAGGATTTTGGTACAAAGCCATTTTCGCAGAATATGTTGCAGTCCCTCCAATGCTGATATTAACAGAGCTGCAAGGCAAATGATGTAAATATTTTACTATTGTATTCAGATTTTATTAAGGTGTATAGCTGCAGCAGCAATAAAATATTTCAAAAGAAATGAATGCTTTCTGCAACATGTCAAAACATCCACCAAAACATTATTTAAACCAAATAAGTAAATCAATGTGCCTTAAAATACATATTTTCATAAGAGAAGTGGTAATAAGTATGAAAGTTTTCTGGGTTATGAATGTGAAAATTGAAAGAAAATATGAACAGATCTGAATTTTTACTGTGAATAGGGTGTGAGCAAAACAAAGGGGGCTGGGACTTGGTATAACAGTTAAGGTGTTTACCTCATAGTTACAGAATACAGGGTTTGATTCTCACCTTTGAAAGGGAAATTAGATAGGCTTAAAATGTCCCACAAGGACACGAGCCTAGTACTTACCTGTAAACCTATCATTTTAAGAAGGCAAGATTCACAATGACTAAAAATCACAGTAAATGCAGTTAAAGGCAGCCAAAACTGAAAACACTCAGGTTGGATGGATGTTAGACAATAAAGACTCCCTTAAAAATCCAAAATTTCTTTATGCACACATACAACTCAGAATAAGCGCTTTCATCTTCTTTAACAAGACTTCATCAGATTCAAATGCATCATGCTTCCCAGCACCTTTATATAGCCACAGGAAATGATGTAATCAAGCACTATAATGAATTAAAAAATAATAATAATAAATTATCTAAAAAACTTTAAAAATATAAAAGCATGACATACTTGTAGTTCTCATCAACCCCTAAACTAACTAAAAGTAAGCATCAGCAATTCATATGTTTAATTACTATTATCAGTTATAAAATTAAAACATTTAAATCCTTCTTAATATCTAATGCATTATGAAGAATTGTGTTCACATGAGATATCTGTGAATATAATTTATAAGGCATATCACTTTATGTTCTAACTTCTAATATAGGTTTAAGCGAAATAAAATCATTGAGATGCATGGAGCTGCTGGCATTCAGTTTTAACTGCCAGATTGCTTCCTTTTCTTCTAACAGGAGCTTTACATTGCCTCCCCTGGGATTAATATACACATTTTCTAATATGGCAAATCTAAACATGTGACATGGGTTACTTTTTTCCAAATGCCTATACAAGGCATTGGTTCTATTTTGCTTCTTAATATCATAACTGTGCTCATATGTTCTATTTTTTAGGGATCTATGAGTTTTCCCAACTTAATATGATGAACAAGTCGAGCACATAGCCAAATAAACTACACTTTTGGTGGTACAATTCCCTGTTTGAAAAGTAATCCTAGTCTTATTGATGTTGTCCAACAGTACTTCACTTTTTTCATAAATGTACCCACACTGGTTGCAGGATCCACATTTACTTGTACCTTGTTTATTTCTTGTTTTCTTCCTATACTTAGTATTCTCTAAGTTAATTTTTATATTTTCTCCAGTTTTATATACAGAAGTCGGACTGTTCCCTAAAAGATTAATTATGTCCGCATCTCCCCTCAAAACATTCCAGTTCTTAATTATAATGTCTTTGATCACTGGAGAATAAGGGGAATACTTCAATACCACAGCTCTGGTGAAATTACTATTTTTTTTATTTTCCATAACTGAATTTAGCCCAACTCCTAATAATGGTTTGTATAAAATACCCCATTGGGAAATATATAATGCATAGTTTCTTTTACAGATTTTGGGGGGGTATCCCCTTTTCTAAAAACATTCCTCCCACTACATTAAGTTCATTAATAACTTCTAAATACGTAGACGCCATGCTGACACATTGCCCTTTCAATATACTTTTCTTTTACACAAAAGGGTGACAACTGCTAAATTCCAAATAAGTGTTGCTAAAAGTGGGCCTACGATATATTTTAGTTTTAAAATCTGTTATACCATGTGAAATATAACAATCTAAATAAGGTAAGCCAATTTTATCATAAGTGTAAGTAAATTTGAAATGGGGCAAATATTATTCAAATACATTATAAACTTATCAATGTCCTTTGCATCTCCTGTCCACAAAATAAAAACATCATCTAAAAAATGTACATAAAGTTTGAAATATTTGTTAAAATCACTACTGAACACATATTTGCATTCCCATTCAGTTAAAACTAAGTTGGCGAAAATGGGGGCGCATGCAGCCCCCATCGCAAACCCTTTAACTTGTTTAAAAT
The DNA here is from genome assembly GCF_019279795.1 of Protopterus annectens. NCBI lineage: Eukaryota > Metazoa > Chordata > Ceratodontiformes > Protopteridae > Protopterus > Protopterus annectens. The sequence goes on along the minus strand of NC_056746.1, from coordinate 613,460,597 downwards.
ATTCGCCTTCGTAGTAAATGAAATTATTTTCTAAAACCATACTCATGAACTCAAGAATAATTGATATTTTGTCATTATCTAAATTAGAAAACCTTAATATTGATTGATGGAATAAGTCAAGCCCTTCTTCCTTTCATATAGAATTAAATAAATCCACCACGTCGATGGTAATAAATATTAAATCTTTGTCCTAAAGTTCTTGTTTCAGTCTACCTAAAAAATCCCATGAATCTTTAAGTATGTGTGGGATATTGTTGTAAATATGTTTCGACCAATTGTCAATCACCACACCGAAAGGAAATATATTTGACCTACTTCTGGAGACAATTGGTTGGAATGGTGGCTGTATGACATCTTTATGGACTTTGGGTACTCCAAATATGGTGGTTAACACTGGATATTTAATTTTAAGAAAATTATAAATGTCTAAAGTTATTCCTTGATCCAGTAAGTACTCCTCTAACCATGAATCAATACGTCTATAGGCAATATTAATCTCATTGAGGGATACAGTTTCATATACTTGAGTATTGTTCAAAATTTCATACATTTTATTCACGTATTCCATTTGATCAAATAATGCTATACCTCCTCCTTTGTCTGGTTTCATAACTCTAATAGATGAGTCATTACATAACTTTTGGAATAATTCCCCACTCTGATTTATTTAGGTTAAAACATTTTCTCTTTTTCCCTTTTGTATCAGTGTGGGCTTTATGTAAATCCTCAGTAATTAACATATCTAATGTTGAAAGGGTGAGGTGCAAAAGATTGTATGTGCTTTTTTTCTTTAATGTAGAGGTAGGCATTTCACTTTCCTTGTCTTTAAAATGCATAGCTAAATTAAGTTTCCTTATATATAATTTAGCTTCAACAAGATAATCATCCAAGTCAAAATAAACAGTGAGTACATATTTCATTCCCTTTAAAAACAGGAAAAATGTTCCTTTGTAACTTCATTAGCTGTGTAGTTAAAAATCCTAAAATTTTTAAAACAGTATACAACTTCATTCAATGTAATTACCTCCATTTGTTGCTCATTTGATATTGCCTGAACGGGGGCATCCTTTGGTCCTGCCAGAGGCTTCTCCTCTGACCTGGATCCCAATATACCCCTCTGTATCTCTTGAAGTTGGTGTTCTTGCCATCTCAAAAATGTCTAGGCTTGTGCTCCTGTTTTTGTTGTCCCCCATGAATTTTATATCTTTTATTATACCTTGTATTCTTTTCCTTAACATGTCCTATGGGGTTTTATTTGTAATTATTCTGCATAATTCATCTTATTACATTTCCATGTATATGCATTCTTTTCCCTATATTGTTTTGTGTCCCTGATTATTTTCTTTTCCTTCCTTCTAAAAAGTGTAGTGCTATGTTTATTAACAAAATAAAATTGTCTGTTATAAAACTGATTCCACTCTTCAAAAAGCAAATCATGTGTTATATCCTCGTTTATTAATTCTACTTCAGACAGTAACTTACTAAGCTTTGTGTCATTATATTTAATCAACAATTACATAAAACTAAAGCCAAAATTATCAAACAATGTGTTAAATCACTAATAAGTTCATCTGTTAAATCTATACCCATAGGTTCCTTAAAGAACCTAAGTCCCTGCGGTACAATTTGTAATTCTATACATTTTCCATAGTAGGCATTGTCTATTTGTAAACAGTTGATAATACACAATTTCTTTTCCATGTACAAAATTCTCTCTTTAAGAGTGCCCTTAAAATCATTAGGGGCACCATAAGACTGCAAGTTCACATCTATACCGGAATCTGAAACATTTGCGGGTCCAAAAGTAAACTCAGACTTAATTACATTCTCAAAGTTACAATGCAAGTCTCTCTCAACCAAGTTAGTGCCATGTCTCTCATTAGTGCACTCATTGTTAACGTTCATACCTGCTGAACCTTTGGTATAAGTGATTCGCAATGAGCATTTACTTAGACTACTTTTACGTTCTTTTACTTTCTCCTTGTGATACACTTGTGAAGTCTGTAAATAAAGCAACAATGAAGCAGATTCCAAATACAACACAATGAGTAAAGTAAACAGCAGTATATGAGCAAAAAGAGCAGGGAAAATGCATTGTCAAGGCTGTTGGCCCAGATGACATACCTGTGGAAGCATGGAGGTGTTTAGGTGAAATAGCAGTGGAGTTTTTAACCAGATTGTTTAATGAAATCTTAGAAAGTGAGAGGATGCCTGAGAAATTGGAGAAAAAGTGTTTTGGTACCGATTTTTAAGAATAAGGGTGATGTGCAGAGCTGTAGTAACTACAGAGGGATTAAATTGATCAGTCACAGCATGAAGTTATGGGAAAGAGTAGTGGAAGCTAGGTTAAGAAGGGACGTGATGATTAGTGATCAACAGTATGGTTTCATGCTGGAAAAGAGCACTACAGATGCGATGTTTGCTTTGAGAGTGTTGATGGAGAAGTAGAGAGAAGGTCAGAAGGAGTTGCATTGTGTCTTTGTGGACTTAGAGAAAGAATATGACAGGGTGCCTAGAGAGGAGTTGTGGTATTGTATGAGGAAGTCAGGAGTGGCAGAGAAGTATGTAAGAGTGGTACAGGATATGTACGAGGGTAGTGTGACAGCAGTGAGGTCTGCGGTGGGAGTGATGGATGAGTTTAAGGTGGAGGTGGGATTACATCAAGGATCAGCTCTGAGCCCTTTCTTATTTGCAGTGGTGATGGACAGGTTGACAGACGAGATCAGACAGGAGTCCCCATGGACTATGATGTTTGCAGATGACATTGTGATCTGTAGTGAGAGTAGGGAACAGGTGGAGGAGACCCTGGAGAGATGGAGATATGCTCTAGAGAGAAGAGGAATGAAGGTCAGCAGGACTAAGACAGAATATATGTGTGTGAATGAGAGGGAGGATAGAGGAATGGTGAGGATGCAAGGAGTAGAGGTGGTGAAGGTGGATGAGTTTAAACATGAGCAAACACACCAGTATATTAAAGCTATAGCTACTTGGGATCAATAGTTCAGAGTAATGGTGAGTGTGGAAGAGAGGTGAAGAAAAGAGTACAGGCAGGATGGAGTGGATGGAGAAGAGTGTCAGGAGTGATTTGTGACAGATGAGTACCAGTAAGAGTGAAAGGGAAGGTCTACAAGAGGGTACTGAGACCAGCTATATTATATGGGTTGGAGACAATGACATTGACAAAAAGGCAGGAGTTTGAGCTGAATGTGGCAGAGTTAAAGATGTTAAGATTTGCACTGGGTGTGACGAGGGTGGACAGAATTAGGAATAAGTATATTAGAGGGTCAGCCCAGGTTGGAAGGTTTGGAGACAATGCCAAAGAGACAAGATTACGTTGGTTTGGACATGTGCTGAGGAGGGATGCTGAGTATATTGGGAAAAAGATGCTAAGGATGAAGCTACCAGGTAACAGGAAAAGAGGAAGGCCTAAGATAAGGTTTATGGATGTGGTGAGAGAGGACATGCAGGTGGTTGGTGTGACAGAGCAAGATGAAGAGGACAGGAAGAAATGGAAACAGGTGATCTGCTGTGGCAACCCCTAACGGGAACAGCTGAAAGAAGAAGAAGAAGATGAGCAACTATACACACAGATGAATTTTTCCATAAAAAAAGTTCAAGAATCAGAACTTCCCTAAATGCATTTTATGGGTTGACTAGTCTTTCCTGCAAAATACATGCAGACTTATATCATTGTAAAAGGCTTGCAAAATTCTTGATCCTTAAAAGTCCACAAAAGCTCTGTAGATACAAAATATCTCCTCCTTCCACTATTATCAACTGCAGGCATTAGGGGCCCAGTGGCTTTATATCATCAATAATTGCCAAATCGTTAAATCTTTAATTTTAGACTGTTTTTTTCTGAAGAAGTTGATAAGATATCATCATTTTATAAAACCTATACTTATCTTTTGTATAAAATCAGGAATAATGCATCTGAACCTCACCATTTATTTCAATATATTGAAATACAAAATTGCTAAGTGGTGGGGTTTAGAAACTAAACAGAGGAGCTTGGCGTTACCCTGTGCTATCCTACAGCTCTCTGAATATAGAATTTTCATGAATTATTACAGAGCTTAGCATGCTGTGCTAAGCAGCACTTTACATATGTTAGGATGAATTACTGCAAAGCAAGTTTTACTTTTTTGAATATTAAATTCTAACAAGTGTAACTTATACAAAACAAACTTTTTTTTTAATGGGAGCAAGTCTCTCTTTATTCCTGTGCTCTAACCTACACACACACACACACACACACACACACACACACACACACACACACACACACACACACACACACACACACTTCTGTAGTCACACTATAGCAGAGAAAAGCACCAGAAGTGCACCACTGGCTTGCACAGTTCAGTAAACTGAAATGCAATATTCAATATTCAGTCTAAAGGCATGCAATCACACATGTCACTGTGAAGCATAGGCATGTCCAAAGAATGCAAGGTGGCCTAGGAAAGTTCAACCTTTCCTTTCTTAGGATGCCACTACTCTGAGCAATGTATCAGTGTGGAGACATCAAGCAAGGGGTGGAGCCAATAGCATAGCAGGATAAAGAAGTTTTACACATTAAACAGTAATAATGCCCCTTGCTAATAGCACTAGTTGCATGGAGAGTTACAGAGGTCCCAACATCCATAATTTGGTTTACCTGCAGTGTTTGCACAAAACTGATGCTACTATGCTTGAATATCTACAGTAACTTAAAACTGCAAGTTCAAAGGCATTTTTTTTTCGTTTCTTTAATGTGTGATAGACCCTCAGATAGCTTTAAGTAAACTTTTAGTGAATTGTAAACTGTTCATATTTGGTACTCGGGAAATTTACTAATTGTGATCTGACATGTTTGCTTATACCAAGAGCAAGTTTTTTTTGCCCTGTCCATGATGCACTGCAAATAGCAAACCAAATAGTATGGCAACCTTAGCTTATTTGATAAAAAAATACCCAAGCCAGAAGTTGGATAACAGTGTAGATTTTCACCATGGTTGTACTGCAAAAATGTATCATCTTCTTCATCTTCATCATCATCATCATCCTTCTTCCTGCATCATCAGCTCTAAGCTTCTAGGAGCTCATTTAAGATGAGGTTCAGACTTGTTGTGCATTGTGTGGGACTAGTGCAATGGGGTAGATGCATAGCAATGTGATGCATGTTTCAGAAAGCATGTCCTGACATCGTACACAATGTCCGAAAGCATGACCTGACATCATTTACAATGTCAGAAAGCATGTTCTGACATCATACACAATGTCAGAAAGCATGTCCTAACATTGTGCACTACCTGATGTGGTCCTGCTCACAATGATCTGCTTTGCTACATGTGAAATATGCTGATAAATGAGCAGCACTACAACACTGCTACTCTGAAAAGCAGAGCTAATGTCACTGCCTGAGGCACTGATTTTCTTGTTGCCATACTGTGTGTGCTTGACCCACACATCTTTACTGTTTCAGGGTGTAATATATTCCGAAGCATATGCACCTGAAGTCCCGTATTGCATTGACTGATTATAACAGTGCATTAACAAATGTATGTTTATAAGCGTGCATATATAACCATGAAACCTGAGCAAAGTGTGGAAATAAGATACCTAAAGAAATCTGGTGGTGGAATGCAGAAGTCCAGGAAGTTATCAAAAAAGGGGGAGTACAAGTACAGTGGAAGATAGAAAAGACAAACCAGACTGAGAAGGAATACTGGTTGGCTAACAAAAAAGGCTAAGAGTACAGTCTCAATAGAAAGAATGAGGCATCAGAAGCACTCTACCAGGTTCTGGAAATGACTCAGCAAATGGTAGAAATAAATTCCATCAGGAGGCAAGGTTAAGACAGAAGACGCATGCCAGCAACAATCTATTCGCTAGTCCACAGTACATCAAAGGCAGATGGTAGAGGTATTTCCATCAACTTCTAAATGAAGAAAAACCTACAGAAGCTGTCCTACTACAGGCACAGCCTAAAATGAATGAAGAAGAGCTCTCCCTAGAAGAAGTAAGAACAGCAAAGAAAAATGAAGTCAGGAAAAGCATCAGGATCAGATGAGATTGCAGCAGATATGATCAAGGTTCTGGGTGAATTAGGAAATAAATGACTCAAGAGGGTAGTCATAGCAGTATGGAGAGAAAGATTTATCCCAAATGACTGAAAAATATGTATTCTAATGCCAGTGTTCAAGAACAAAGAAGGTAACCACAACTATGGGTAGCAAAGTGGTATCAAACTCCTGTCACAAATAATGAAAATACTTGACAGGGTGATTAATACATGAATATGGAGATTAATAGAAAGGATGATGAGAAGTGAGCAGTTTGGATTCAGATCAGGATGAAACACAAATGAACTGATATTCATAGTGAGACAGATAGATAAAAAGAAGTTTGAGAGGAGGAAAGAGTCAAACTGGACAGATCTAGACTTGAGAAATCATTTGAGGTGATCCCAAAAAAGCTGATTTAGGCAGTCTTCCAATGGTCTGATTTAGTGCTGGCTACATACAAAGACTCAATAACACAAGTACAAACAGTGTTGGACTCAGAGAGGGGTTCCCAGTGGGAGTGGGTGTGCATCAGGGTTCAGCTCTGAGCCCACTGCTGAAACAGGTCGAAGGGGATAGATCAATATGCAGCATTACAGACTCAGAACAGGAACTACAGCAAATAATAAAGGAATGGAATGCAAAACTGAAGGCACATGGGATGAAATTGAATACAGAGAAGACAGCTGTCATAATAGCAAATGGGGGCAAAACAGAAGAAGCTGAAAAATTAGATAAAAGGTAAAACATGGAACAGATCAACAGCTTCAAGTATCTGGGAGGGGTGGTTGAGGAGAAGGGAAGTCTGAATGATGAGGTCATACCTAGAATCAGAGGGGCTACAGCCACCTGGCGTAGAGTGCCAGGGATACTGTGTGCCAGAAGAGTGCCAAAGAAGTTGAAAAGTAAGGTGCACAAAATGGTGGTCCAACCAATACTTCTGAAAGATACAGACATCTGGGCAGTGAAGGCAGAGTGTTTGAGGAAACTTGAGGTGATGGAATTGAAGAAAGGTAGGAGAATGGCACTGAATCTAAACAGTTGGGGAGAGTTGACACTACACCCTGATCCTTTGTAGAAAATCGGAAAAAGGGGGATGATGATGACTGGGAAGTTAGAATATGATAAAATCAATCATTCATAGTTGAGTTCATGCAAAAACCATCAGTATACATGCACCATGAGTGAGGCATGAAAATGAGTCCCAGATACAGAACTGCATGACCAGTGATAGGATAGCACTTAATGCACTGATGCATACTATCTAGTATTATCTATGCTGTATCCTGTATGGTGTTCAGAACACAGTCTGCTTGTTTATTTTACACACACACACACACACACACACACACACACACACACACACACACATATATATATATATATATATATATATATATATATCTACACACACACACACACACACACACACACACACACACACACACACACACACACACACACACACACACATATATATGTGCACACCTCCATACTAACAAATGCAACATGGATGTAATCACATGGCACAGTCAGAATTGTCTGCAGGTATAATAAGCTGGATGAATACCTACAACTAGATGAATATTATTATCATGTGGGTTAGATGATAACTGGTAATATGACAAGTAAATGTTTAACCATACAAAATTTAGCAAAACTTCATGGAAATAAGAAATGTTCCTGTGTCATAAGGAACAATGGAACAATTTAAGAAATAATGAGCAGTAAAAACTATATTAGAAATCAATCTAAAGTGTGAATATCTAAGATACATACATATATGCATATAGCAGTTATGTTGTACTTCTCATTACAAACTTATTTTAACAAAAATAAAGTTAACTCACTCCCTCCAATGTTGGTCTGGAAATTTGCACTTTAACTTCCAAAGGGTGAAGCCTAAGCTTTTTGATAGTCAATTTATGTCTCCAAATTTCAAACAAATGTTCATATCTCTGGGATCACAATGGTTACAAAAGAACTGTAAATGGCAAACTCTTCAGAACAAATTGTTTTATAGAGGTAGTAATCTTTAGGTTCTAGGTCTTAGCAAACACTAACATTTAAGTATGTTACATTCTGTAAATAATGTACAATATCTTGGCAAGAACTTAAGTTACATACACATGTCTGCAGCATTTTGTTCATCTTGCTGAAAACTTTCATATGAGGCTGAGCAGTTTGTCTGTGCTACTTGGTTGTTGAGATATTTAGAAAAATATACATTTATGACAATATAAATGAATATTAAATGAACAAAAATTAATATCTCTTTATCTGCACTAGACAGAGATCAAATATTAATATGTTGTGCTTGTCATTATGTAAGCTTTAAGAAGATATATTTCAATACTTTGTATGTGGCGTGGTTTTGGAATTATTAATGCAAATATAAACAAGCAATATTTGATACCTGGAGGAGTCAGTATGATGTAACTGCAGAGTCACCTGGAGACATCACTCAGCTGTAATGACTAAAGTTGTACACTGAATTCTGTAAAATGACTGTACGTTAAGGGGTAAAGCTCCTGAAGGATGCTATGTTTACATAATATATATATAATCCCTTATGTACTGGTTTCATTCTCTATTTATACTTGTACTGCAGTCTTTCAAAAACATTTATAAACTTTGTCTTGGACTACACACCCCTGTACACACACATATATGTCCATATGATTCATTGATGCAATACCATTGAAGCCCTTTCATTTATTCCCTAACTATTACATGCCTACCATCAAACTCTGATTTCAAGGAATGCCAGTGTACAAGCATCACTGTTTGCCTGCATTGGCACCAGATCTCACTCCTACCATCAGTCAGTAATGGGTTTTTCTGTCCTTATCCACTGACTGTTTGGCTGTCAAAAAAGTAAGATTCAGTGGGGTGGTATGATTCCCTATGTCTTAATATAAATTAAGTGGCATTTATTTAAGCAGTAATTAACTCATTGAAGCCTGTTTGGAAGAATCTGCAAGACCAAAAAGGCAGCCTATTGCAAATCATATAACTAGTTTATAGTATACTGATCTTAGTGTTCATTTTATTATTTATAGGGATCAGGCCACTAGGTGTGAATGCATGTGTGTGCCTTCTGTGGAAGGTTGGGTGCCGGGCTGGCAACTCGACACCATAAAACTCGACTGCCAATCATGAGCAGACAGGTGATCCACTGTGGCGACCCCTAACCGGGAAAAAGCCGAAAGAAGAAGAAGAATAGAGATCAGGCCACTGCATGGAGTATCATTGCAGTTTGCTGCATATGAAAGCTGTTGATAGGTTGCCCATTCCATCTGATGGGCTCAACAGAATGGCCTTTGTTGCATCTTTGATCATCTGACATTTTAGCATGTGCCTTATGTATGAGTATGTTCAATAAAGGTCTTTGAAATATGGCAGTTTATACCAATCGCAAAAATAATTTGTTTTTAACTAAAAAATACAAAAAAAAAAAATCAGTAACAATTATTAAACTGGACCATAAACTGGACCATATATGCTAGGCAGTCCTAATGTAGCTTTGAAACACTATATGTTTTTTTTCCCATTTTTGCAAGTTCCTTGGCTGGCTCTGTACCAAGTTCAGAGACCTCAGTATTTTCATTGGTAACCATTAGAGATGATGGGGACCCGCTAGACCAAGTCCCAAACCACAGACACTGAATGGCTGAAAAACAGACATACACATACTAATGAGATGATCTGAGATGACAGTTTCTCAGAATATTTCCTTTTCTCCAAGGTATGTCAGGTGGTGCATATAAGATTGGGGGTGTGCAGGGAGCTTGCACCCTGCAAAAAAGAAGTTTAAAGAAGAATATGTATTCTATTGCCTCTGCTCCTGAGTTTTCATTTTTTTTTTGTCAGCAGTTGGCATTATGAGCACCGACATTTCAGTAAGGAGCTGTTTCATCACTATATCCATTAGTTAACCCTCCAAATGTGTGGAATCCTTTTTTGAATCTCATCCAAAGTTTGTTTGATGCCTGGAGTTCATTAATTATTTTTTGTTTGGTACTGAGAGGTCAACCATTGTCTTCCATTTTCTCCACACATATGCAATGATGCCAGTCATGTTACATATGATGATATTGCCTGGTTCTCTGGCATACAGGGATGAAGCCCTGACTATGACAGAGATGACCTAAGTAAGAACAGTAGTATGAAACCAAATAGACCTGGGCAGAGGAAAATGCTGAGTCAGACATCTTCAGGGGAGAGCGATGGTGGTTTCCAGTCAGTTTACATAATACTAGGGGACAAAGACACCAGGACACAGACTTGGCATTCCAGTCAGTGATAAAGTACCTGCAGGAATGAATGTAGCAGTATATACACATAGGAGAAGGACATAGGTTACCACTACTGTGACGTGTATGCTCCTGTCAATTTCCAGGTTGTGATGACAAGGCCATAACAAATGTCGTCACTGCTGATGAGGATGCAGATCACCTCCATGGTTTGATGAATGATGTCACTTCCAGTCAGTTTTTTCCTTTACTGGAAAATACCAGGATGGAAGAAGGAAATGGACTGATGGGGGAAATGCCTATTCTTGCTAGGCACGGGAGAAAAACACATAAAAAAATATACACAATTAGACATTCTGGTGTCAGAAATTCACATTCAGACCACTTTTAAAAAGCCTGCAATAGTGCATATAGTCGTCCACCAAAAGACAATCTGCATTAACCTCAGGTCTTTATCTGACCCCAAGGAGAACAGACTAATCCCTGAGCCATTTCATCATTATTTTTCTTCAATTATGGTGCATCAACAGGCCCACACATAATATCAGTTCAGAAAAGCAGATACTACCAATAAGTGCAATATTTACATATTATTTTATATTCAAATCACACAGTACCCCAGCAGAACATACCTTACCTTATGAAAGGATTAAGCGCTAGGTCCAGACTAACCCTCATGTCCAGAGGATATGTGCAGTGGTAGTTGATGTAGGTTTCCTTTTCTCTGATAATTATCCCCATAGATTTTGGTGGCAAATAAATTGTGTTGGAGTAAGTCACATGTGTTTTATTTTGCTGTCAGAAAGGCAGAATAAGCTGAAGTTATGCAGTAATGTGCTTATGATATCAAAAAATCACGATTTAAATATATACTGATGTAATAAATAAATAAATACAAATACAGCATCACTTCTGCAGCTACAGTATTGAATCAGTTGAATTAATTTCATTACAATTGAAACGTTCTACTGGGAGAAATATAAATGAGGCAGAGAAGTTCAAATGCCTAATGGGAGTGAATTATATCTGTAATAACTATACAAAGACAACTTGACAAAGATGTGAAGTTTGCTGGAAGCTGAAATTGTTGAAGTTTAAATGTTATACGTTCACAGGTAAGTACTAAGCTAGCTGCCCTTGTGGGCCACTTTAAACCTAGCTAATTTCTCTTTTTGTGCTCAAATTAACCTATTCCATGTGGCTAGAGATTGGCTTTCCCATCCCATGGTTGATAATTATATATTACCCCTAATGGATTAACTGGGTTCATACCATGGATAATTTGAGAGGACTCATTAATGGCATAAATCATTTAGGAGATGCCTTTGTCCATTAGTAGCATAAGGGACAGTCTTGGGGTAAAGGTTCTGTTTCACATCTGTAGATCCAAGTCATGCTTGGATATGGACAAGGATGGACTTTGTTTTATGTGGATCAGGAGTCTCTTCCACATCAGCGGTATCCTCTGTCAGATATACCTGTCCCTCCAAACCATTCTCTAGATGTTGCAGAAGAGGTTTAGATCCCTAGAGTATTTCTGATGCCATTTGACTTTTTGATGTGCAATAAATCCATCAGTATTGGGTCAGAGAATACCTTGCATGCTGGACACAGGTCATCTCTTAGCAATCTGTAGGATAACAAATATAGTGACTGGGCTTTCAGTCCATATGTGTGTGTGTGTGTGTGTGTGTGTGTGTGTGTGTGTGTGTGTGTGTGTGTGTGTGTGTGTGTGTCTCTCTCTCTCTCCCGTTTACATACCATGTGGTACATCAGGCAGTGAGCACTTTTCAGTGCTCGTTTCTGTAGCACTTATGACTTTTCTGGGCTCAGGTTGCTAGGCCAAGATCCAACCCTCCTCGGAGGGTGTCAGCTCATGTAGGACATGTTTTTTAGGCATTGTATTTGTTTAGTAAGGTACGTCTGTAGGCATTCCAGCTGCTGCATTTCTCTGGACAGATACATGCCAAAGAGGGCATTATATTTAATGATTAACCTAATGAAGGCTGAGTAAAGGGGGACAATGACATCCTTAGATCTAGAAACAATCTCTTTGTTTATAAGCTGTGCAAAATGGAAAGGTGGTCTTATACCAATGGACACATGTTGGTCAAAAGGTAGGTCACTGTCCACATAAGTTCAAAATCTTGAACAACTGGGTCAACTCTTAGAGGCATTTGTCAGTGTGGTAGCTCCCTGAGGTAGATGCCTTACCAAAGAATACAATAATGCATTTTTGGCATTTAGTTTCAGTCCATAATTTTAACACCAGTTATTTATTTTGCAGAAGAGATAAGTCATTTGGGGATTCAATGACTGCTCCTACCTTGCAGTCATCTGCACATTTAGCCAGCCACAGCCTTTTGATACTACTTTTTAATTCAGAAAAGTAGATGCCAACCAGGAGAGATCCCAGCACAGACCCTGGGAGACTACATTGGTCTCTTTGTGGAGGTATCTTCCCCTATTTTGATTTCCTGCATCCTGTCTGTGAGTCAACTGGCAGTGCAATGGGTGGCATAGAGGTTTATCCCAATTTTATTTAGCTTTTATACTATTCCTGAATGGGGAAGTGTGTTAAAACCTTTAGCCAGCCCAAGGAATGCAGTGTGTACCTTTTTGCCTACATCCATTGCTTTGTTGACCTTTTCAAAAAAAAATACCAGGTTGAGTAAGCATGACCTGCCCATGATGAATTCAAACAGAGGTGGATCCAGTGTTTGGAGATTCCCTATATCCTGATTTATTACTCCATGGTAAGTCTTCCCATGGCTTTGCATATGATGCTGGTCAGACTTATGGGGCTGTAATTGCCTGGGTCTCTGAAAGGTCTTTCCTTATGCAGGGGAATGACTATAGCTGTTCTCCATTTATTTAGTATAAAAACTGTATGGAGGCTGAAATTGAACTGTGTTGTTAAGGGTGGCTAAATTGTTTAGGGCTGTTTAATACACTGTGCACAAAGGAAGATGCAAAATGGAGCTTTGAGTGTCAGTAGTAAGGCTTAATGCCAGCAGGAGTACATTGCTGAGGGACAAGTGGGAGACAGGTGCTCTCATACCATTAGCTCACAACACATTTCCCTGCTGCCACTCTGTCATGTTGGCAAGTGTCCTAACTCCCACTGACTCCATTCCTGTAAAGTTAGCAAAGGTTAACTATCCATCCAAGAACCCTAACCCTAACCCTAAAAACTCTCACCAATTCCCTAAACCTATCTAAACACTTGATCAGTCTCTAAAGCTATAGTCAGTCATCCCCTTCCCAGCCCTAATCCTCCAATTCCCTCTGCTTACTTTCTTAAGTTAAAATCCTCCTTTCCTTCCTAACCCTAATTTCCTGATCACTCACTAAACCTAAAATACTATCTCCCCTCCCTAACCCTAACCTTTTGTTATCTACTAGTCACTCCCAAAACCTAAAATCTCCCTACCCTTCCTAACCCTAATCTTCTGATCACTTCCTAATGATCCACAAGGAGGCAGACATGCAGTGTTTGGATTATAAGTACATATCCAAGCATGCAGGGCCTTATTATAACACAGGCATATGTGTATTTTACCACCCGCTCCTGCCAGCCCACAAACCTCACAGGTTGGTAGTTGATCTTGTGCTGCCAGCACTGCAAATAGCCCTGAATCAAAGGGACATTTACTTAGCTGCATTTTGAAGTTTAAGAGCATGAAGTAACTTGCTCACATTTTCATAGGATCATAGAATCATAGGAAGTTGCTAGCCTATTGGCCCTGAGGCCCTTATAAGCCTAGCCAAGAGTTTAGCCCATCATCGACAAATCAGCACCTGATGCCCCTGTCCAGCAGGGACACGGGTGGAATCCCAGGGATGTATTTTCTATTTCCCATCCAGTTATCCAGATTCTGCTTAAAAAGGGGTAAAGAGGTACTCTGCTTTATGTGTAGAGGGAGTCTATTCCATAGATGGGGGAGTCTCTGGGACACAAATCTGTCCTGCCACAAGTCCTATTGATGTCACAGACCAGGTTGAGGCTGTATGTGCGGGTTACTCGAGTGGAGCTTGACTTGCGGATATGCAGCAGTCCCATAAAGGTGGGGTCCAAGATCGCCTTGTATGCCAGACAGAGGTCACCTCTGAGGAGTCTGTATGAAAAATAGTAGAGGCATAGGACTTTTAGCCTATCTGTGTATGGTAGATTTTTGAGGCCCTGGATTTTTTTGGTAAGGAACCTCTGAGGTCTCTCCAGCTGCTGCATGTGCTTTGCAAGGTAAATGCTAAATGGGGTATTGTACTCAATAATGGGTCTTATGAGGGAAGAATACAGGGATGTTATGACCTCCTTGTCCATGGATGAGATACCCTTACTTATGAGGTGGGCCATGTAGAAAGCTTTCTGTACAATGGAAACAACGTGGTGGTCAAAAGTCAAGCTGCTATCAATCTGGGTGCCCAAATCCCTCACAAGTGATTGTGTGCTTAGAACATTGTTATTAAAGTGATAATTTGTGGGACGTCACTCTCCTCAAAAGGGATGATGATGCATTTTTTGTATTCAGTTTGAGACTTTCAGACAATGGAAAGAATAATATAAACTTTAACACAGTGGTATTAAATAATGGATAAACTTTAACACCATAGTATTTAGTAATGTGTTAATTCAGTTATTCGGATAGTAACAGAAATCTAATGAATCAGAATAACCAAACAAATAATAAGCCTAGTAACTAAAAATGTCTCACTATGAAAAACCTGTCGAAGCTAATGAGGACACATCATAATATGTGATACAAGATTTAAAATGCAAACAAAAAGCATGCATAACCAAACTGTTCCTCTAAAATTTGTTACTTCCTGGCAGGTTGTATACTTTAGTTTGTCTTGTTTTTAGTAAAGCAGCATCATTGAGGCTGTCCTGCAAGGAACTATTTAGCAATGCTGGCCACAGTTGCACTGCTTGTAAGCTTAATTGTTGCCTGTTTGAACTGCTTAATAATGACTGTGTTTCTGGATGGAATAATTAATCATTTTCAGTGGTGCAATAGATAGTGCACTCACCTTTAGTGCAGAAGGATGTTGCTTCTATTACTGACATTGCAGTGCAGCATAAGGAAGGGGTGCTATAGTCCTGAGTTTGTCATTCTACAGATGTGACACTGAAACCTAGGTCCCTTCTGCTTGAGTTGGTGGTAGCTCAAGTGGATGTAAAAGATCCCGTGACAGCTACTGAAAAGTGGAAGGGAAGTTCCCTGATACACTGGCTAAATCTCCCCTAGTAACATAAATACTGCCTTGGGTCTCTGTTGAAAAGAGGCCAATAGCCTAGTACGGCTAACCCAGTTAACAAAGTAAAAATAAATAACCTGGAAATAATTTTGCATGGTGATAACTGTAGAACAAGATCTGTCACCAAATACACAAGGTCTTCATATATGTATGTTTTGTATGGTAGGAGCTCTAATTTCATATATGTCACAATTCTGAAATGAAAAGCTACATTCGGAGTGAATTTACCTCTGATTTAAGATATTAAATTTATCAGGAAACATGCCAAATAAATAATTTTAAAATCATCAAAACCTGAGTATCACACAAGTTATTCAGGGATTATATATTCATACATAATAGACTTTTCCTTACAGTTAATTGTGTTCCACAGTATCCTTTCCTGGCGTAGGTGGTCAGGGAAATGTAGCTTTTGTTGTACACTTCTACGGCTCCCATGCATATTTCATCTTTCAGAGTGATTCTTGAAATGTCATATCCCATTGCGTCTAGCTGGCATTTATTTAGCAATACTTTCATTTGTGATGTGCTGCAGGTTAGAGTTGGCTGCAGCTTTCTGAAATCTAAAAATACATACATAAAACAGAGGCTTAATATTTAGACCCTTTTCATATTTGGTATACTTTATTACACAATTTAAAACAAGGAGTGCAACACAGGAAATTAACCTCTCTGTACGTACTCTGCATACTGTTATGAGGTGCTGTTTTTTTGTAGTCTCACTAAAATTGTAAATGCTCAGGCAGCACAATGGCTTGACAACCAAGCAGTCTTATGAATATGGAATATAAACCCACAAGAATAAATACATTTATTAAGACAACAACATTAAGCAAACAAGTAAATAAATTCAAATTCTATCTGGCTTGAAATGTGGCAAAAGTAGTTTCATTTTATTATTATTTTTGATACACCTAGACAAGATTAATAGTATTCTTCTGGGTTTTCATATGTCAGTGGGCTTGCTCTGATTAATGTAGGTTACACACAAAGCTGAAGACACAGGCTGAAATACTAACCACTGAGAACTAAAATTACAGCTGATGATTATATTTTTGCAGATATAAAGAAAACTATTGAAAGGGCTTCTTAACTTAAATAAGTAGTTGTTTATTTTGATTACAAAGACATATGAGAAAAGTAGATCATCTAAATAAGAAAATATATCAGGCATTAGTACTGCTGATATAAACTAAGCATTTGGCATTATCATAAATAGCTTCCTATTTCAGCTTTAAGCTAAACTTCATTATCCAAGTATGTAAAAAGATGTTCCAGTTTTACAATGTGTGTCTTACATAGACATAATTTGGGATTAATTTCTCAGAAGCCATTTAACATTCATGCCTTTACAGTGCTGTGGAGACTGAGTGTTCACCTACTCATGTAGCACCCTGTGTTTATTTGGAGACTTGGGTGTTAGCAGTCCAGGAAGGGAAGAAGTTTGCAGCTGTCAACTTTCACTCATTCGTGTGGATGAAAGGCAGGTATTATTGGACTACTCCATCAACCCAGGTGGAGGCTTGGGGAAGTAAAAGAAGGGAAATTCTCAGCTGTCAAATTTGGCCTTTTGTTATTTGGGTGCATGGCAGAGTATATGCCCCGCAATCTTAGGATGTAGCAACACTGTAGAAGGAAGGGAGGGTATAAAATTGTAAAATACAAACAAGAACTGTCCCCCAGCCACATCCTGCTCATTGCCATGAAGAAGTACAAACAAAATAATATAAAACATAGTGACAGCACTAAACTTGTTTCCATACATGTTTAAAATACGAAAGAAGAGTACAGTATTCTACACAGACAATTTACTGTTATTACTAGAATATCTAGGTAAGGCCTAAAAGTGAGTGTATAAGATCCTCAGTAAAAATAAAGAATTTGCTATCATTTTTTACATTCAGGTCAAAATTCAGTATTCTGCAACATAACATTAATAAATCTTGACTATACCGATACATTTTAATTAATGTATAGGAACAAGCCTATGATTAAATCAGAATAGCCATAAAGAACCAAAGAATGTAAGGAGTATGGAAAGAAGTACTCATAAGGCATGGCTAACGCTCACCTAATTCAATATGTTCTGGTATACTGAAAATTGATTGGAAATCTGATATAATAACAAAAACTTGCTGTGAGAATGATAAAGCTAAAGATGAAAATTCAAACTAATTGTTACCAGAAGTAAGCAGGATAGTCAAGGATGGAGGATATGGATGTTCAGAAAAAAAAACAGAAACAGAGTACAGATTGGGTCGATGAAACCTGATAGGGTATCCCCACCATAAAAGAAAGAATGGCAGAAAAGTATCCATGGGTACAAAGACATTAAAAGGGACTGAAAACTGAAAATGACAATTAAATTGTAAATTAAGACAGAAAATATTAGTGGTAATAGTCACTATATAATGTAAAGATAGTTGAACATGGTAAAAAAGGGTAGGAATGGACATATCCCAAAGGTCCTCAAATTACAAAAGTAGATGAAAGTCAATGTATATAGGCAAGGAAGTGTGGGATATTAGAAGGGCAGGAGTTAAGGTTTACAAAAGATGAAATGGATTGGTGGAGAAATTGGCATACTGGTACATATTGGGAGTTCAACTGAGTTATTTGAGTTGAAAATGTAACCATAAATGGAGGAAGATGTTTCTCAGAGGGTTGGAAGGTTACAAATGAGGCAAGTCAGCTGTAAAGCAATAAGGGCTTCACATGCAGGTTGTAATACAATGTGAATTGCAAGTCTTAAAAATGCAAGTAAGGTGTTTCCATGTCACTATAACAAATAAGATGGTACGTAAGATTAGGTATAATTTGGTTTTGTTTTATTTATATACATATATATATATATATATATATATATATATATATATATATATATATAGATCTATGTTGATAGATTGAAAGTACGTTTCAGAGAAACGTACATGAGTGAACTCACTTTCGTGAAAGTGCATTTTATCGAAAATGTACTTTCACGGAAAAGAACATGCAAAAAACATAAACAAATAAAACACTACTCACGTTCATGCAGGGGGGCAAGCCCCCCCTGCACCCCCCCATTTGGGGGGGCTGTGCCCCCCGCAACCGTACTTTAATATTCTCACTCCAAGATCGCACTACAGTGGGGAAAAGGGAATATTCCCTTATCCCCGCTGTACCTCCATCTAAACAACAGTTTGCTTAGTTGTACAATCAACACTACATGTTGATGTACAACTAATTCTACATGCAAACTGCATGTTGTTTGTTTGTTTGTTTTTTTTTTGATTAATTGTGTTTTTTTAGTATATAATGAGTACATTTGTGATGATTTTTTATGGATCTGAAGAAGCACTATGTGTGAAAGTGTGTATCCTTTGTATTAATAAACTTTTTATCTTATCAGCTCTGGTGGATGCTTGCTTTTTGCTGTTGAATATACTTTTTTAAGCTGGGTGACCTTTGGCTACTGGTATTATTTTTTCTTCCACCAATATTAGGAATAATAATTAGTAAAAATATATATTTTATGAATACAACATATATAGATACAGATATATATATTAATTAGTAAAATATATATTTTATATATAGACAGAGAGATAGAGATATAGATGTAGATATATAGATATATAAATACAATAACAGTGTAAGGCACCCCAGCCTTACCAGGCTATACCTCAAGTTGGAAAGACTAAGGGTGGTGGAGTCTCTATCTTCATTAAAGACAGGAACAACTCCAGACTGGTTTACCAGTACGATGCACTGGAATTACTCCAGGTGCAACTGACAGTTGGCAAGACACCCATCCAAGTTATAACCGGCTATAGACCCCCACTTCATATCTCAGGACACCCACTCCTCCTACATGGACTTACATGACTCCATATAGGTACCCCTATCACCCTGATGCTTGGTGACCTCAACTACCCCACCATAGACTGGGTGAACTATTCATGCAGTAATGCACTCACCCAACTATTCCTTGACTTCATCAACTCTAACACACTAGACCAGCTGGTCTCATCCCCCACAAGGGGAGATAACATACTGGACTTGGTTCCCACCAACATGGATGACCACTGCACCACTCTCATAGTATGTTCTTCCCTGATGAGATCAGATCATCAGTCTGTCTCATTTGAAGTTTCTATCTCACCCAACCCTTCCTCAGCCATAACCAGGCTAAAAACTTCTCAGAAAGATGACTACACCCTCCTAAGGGAGAGTATCAGCAGCTTCACACCACCGCTCCCCTCTGAGGATGCAGACACAGATGCTAAACAGTAAGCCAGTGCAGTATACAAGCACCTGTACAGCTGCATGGACTCAGCCATACCCAACAATACCCAACTGAACTAAAACCTGCTTCTCAAGGAAACACAAACCTGTCTGGTGGACATTCTCTATCAACAGGCTTTACAACAAAAGGAAGAAACTGTTTTCCAAGGGTAAAAAGGAGCAAATTCCAAATTGGAAAATCTCCCTCCTCTGCCTCAGCAAGAAATTAGATCACTAGTGAAAAACTCCAAAGCCAATTATGAGTTGAAGCTAGCCTCCAAAACAAAGAGAAACCACAAGTCCTTCTTCTGTTATGTTAGGAACCTCCATGGCAAAGCCCAAGTTTGTTCTGAATTAGTACTTAATGGTACCACTTACACTGATCCTCCTGACTTAGCCAGCCTGCTAGCTGATAGATTCAGCGCAAACTTCTCCTCCTTATCACCTGCCAAAGGTCCACTCGACATCTGTGATACTTGTCCCACACAGAACATCTCCATAGATCAAGTGTGAAAGACCCTATCTGAGGCAGAGAACACAGCTTCCATGGGACCTGATCATATCCCAGGCTGTATTCTGCACCTTTTCCAGCAAGAACTAGCTTTGCCGTTGAGCACCCTATTCAACCACATTCCAGCAGAGTGGAGAACCGTCATTGTCATCCCCTTGCACAAAGGTGGTACCACTACTGACCCAGGAAACTATCACCCCATTAACTTGACAAGTCTGATCTGTAAAGCTATGGAGCATATCATTATGGATATCCTAGACAAGGACATAGGTAATCTCCAAACACTCGATCCCACCCAATTTGGATTCGTCAAGGGCAGATCTTGCCTATTGAACCTAGTTGACTTTACTGAGACTGTCACCTAGGCCCTGGATGAGGGAAAGTCAGTACATACAGCTTACCTTGACCTGCCAAGACCTTTGACTCAATCCCCCACTTGGGCATCATTAAAAGGTTAACACAACTTGGTGTTAATCACTATCTCATCAAATGGGTGACCAACTGGCTCATAGATAGGACCCGCAAGGTCAAAATAGGTGCCACCACCTCCAACGGCAGTCCTGTCACTAGTGGTGTTCCCATGAGATCTGTCCTGGGACCCCTACTCTTTGGTATCTACTTCTCAGAAGTCCAGGCAAAGACCAAGGGCCTGTGTTTGACCAAGTTTGTAGATGACTGTAAGTTGAGTGCTGTCATTGACTCCCAAAATGACATTAACATACTGCAAGAGGGCCTCACACCTACAAATAACTGGTGCCAAAGTCATGGCCTTAAGTTAAATGCAAAAAAATGTATTAGCATACCATTCATCAAAAACATGGCCCCTACTGATTACCACATCAATGGCAACCCCCTAAACACACAACCCATGGTGAGAGACCTGGGTACTCAGGTTGACAACAATCTCACATTCGACCATCATGTGGCGGCAGTGGTCAGAATAGCCTTTTACTTGGTTCCTCTCATAAGTAAAGAGATTGCATCCAGAAAAAAGGAGGTTATTATCTCTCTGTACTCCTCCCTCATTATACCTAAAATTGAGTATAAAGTCCACTTTGGTATGTACCTCTCCAAACACCTGCACCAACTGGAAAGGCCACAGAAATATCTCACAAAGAGAGTCCATGACCTCCAACACCTATCCTATGTGGCCAGGCTCAAATCACAATCACGTTACTTGGTATCATACAGATTGCTTAGAGGTAATCTGTGCCCCACCTACAAGACAGTATCAGACCCTGCCCTACTAGATATTCTCCATATCCGTAAGTCTAACTCCTCACACATTACCCACTCGATAGGCATAATTCTAATATGCAACATCAACAAAACTTGCTGGAGAGACAGATTTGTCTCCCAGAGGCTGCCCCATCTCTGGAATATACTTCCCATACATGTCAAACAGAGTACCTTGCTGACCCTCTTCAAGTGCAACCTTGATGAGTGGATAGGAAACCACAAATTTGTCCCAGGGGTTCCACCTTTGGTCCTCACTGACAGGAGCAACAGGTGCTGACTGAGGTTTCTTTTTTTGGGGATAAACTCTTGGCTAGGCTTGTAAGGGCTCCAGGGCCATTAGCCTAGTAAGCTCCTATGATCCTATAATGATTATAATACACTGAAGACCAATCAGCATTTGCCCCTTCACTCCTCTCTAGCTACACCTGTGACACATGAAAATTAATATGTAAAATTCCCCCACCTGTCCCCCACCTTGTATCTCTAGAGAGTAGGTCATATATGCCCTTCCTAAGGCCAAAAATATAGCATCTGTGGGGCCTGATAACACCTCAGGCTGCATCATACATGGGCTTCAACAAGAAACAGCAACACAATTACGTACTCTTTTCAGTCATAGTCTAAACACCAGCTTCTTCTCAACTCCTTGCACAAAGGTGGTGCTTTCACTGACCCCATGAGCTATAGACCTATTACCCTGACTAGCCTTATCAGGACAGAATCATCATGGACCTTATCAACAAAGATACAGGTAATCTCCAAACACTTGACCCTACTCAATTTGGATTTGTCAAAGGGAGATCATGCCTGTTAAACCTGGTGGACTTCTTTGAAACAGTCATCAGAGCACTGGACAAGGGGAAAACTGTACATACAGCCTACCTAGACTTGTCCAAGGCTTTTGACACTATTCCCCTGTCAGGCAGTATTGTGGAAACTCACCTAGCTAGGTATCAACTCTTATATCATTAGGTGAGTTACTAACTAGCTCACTGATAGAACCCTTACAGTCAAAATAGGGGAATCCACCTCCAACAGCAGACTCGTAACCAGTGGTGTTCCAAAGGGATCAGTCCTGGTACCTCAACTGTTTGGAATATATTTCTCTGAATTACAAGCAAAAACTAAAGATCTGTGGCTGACAAAGTTTGCTGACAACTGCAAACATAGGATCCCCAAATGAGGTCAACATCCTACAAGAGGGTCTTATGCAAAAAAATGACTGATGTCAAAGTCACAGCCTTAAACTCATTATAACAAATGTATTATCCTCCCTTTCTGTAAGAGCAATTTTCTGGCTAGCTACCTCATCAAAAGAAATACCCTAAGCATGCACTCAGTGGTGAGAGACCTGGGCACACAGATTGACAGCAACCTTACCTTTGATCACCATGTCTCCACAGTTGTAAGAAGGGTATTCTACATTGCTCATCTCATAAGCAAGGGCAATACCTCCAGAAAAAAAGACATTATAACCTCCCAGTACTATTCCCTCATCAGGCCCATAATTGAGTACAATGCCCCTTTTGGTATGTACCTTTCTAAGCACATGTAGCAATTAGGGAAATCACAGAGGATCCTCACAAGGCGAATTCAAGATCTTCAGCATCTGTCCTATGTGGATTGGATGAAATCACTGTCACTTTACTCCATTTCATACAGACTACTCACAGGCAATCTCTGCCTTGTGTGTAAGGCAATCTTTGACTCTGTTTATTGGAAATGCTGCATATCCATAAGTCCAATGGCTCATGGGTTACTCTCTCTAAAGACCTTAATCTGGTATGTGACATTAACAGAACATTTAAAAACAACAAACAGAAGAAGCAAGGCACACCAAGTCACTGTAGGGACAGATTTGTCTCCCAGAGGTTACCACACCTGTGGAACAGACTCCCAATTCATGTAAAGCAGAGCACCAATTTGCCCCTCTTTAGGCACGGTCTGGATGATTGGATGGGTAACTGTAAATTCATTCTGGGGGTTCTAACTGTCTCTCTCTTGGACAGGGGCAACAAGTGCTGATCACGGAAATAAGACAGAACTTGGATAGGTTTGTAAGGGCCCTAGGGCCATTAGCCTAGTAACTTCCCATGGTCCTATGATCCTATGATGAAAAAAGCAAATCTGAAGTGTTCACTGTGCAATACCCTACACCCCCTGTAGTGGAATCACATGGGATATATACAAATGACTTGTTAAGGACATGATAGTGTTTTAACTATGTGGCTTCTGGATAGCCATGATTTTTTACTTTCACTTTTTTAAGTCTTTACTGGTGCATTCAGGCCAATAACGCCATACCCCATTAGCAGTAGACATGTTTACATATATCAGAGTTGGTTAATAAGCCTTTTCCCCAGTATTATCTCAAGTTGATATATAGATAGATAGATAGATAGATAGATAGATAGATAGATAGATAGATAGGTATAGATATATAAAATTGGCAGCGGTGTGAGGATCACATTCTTTTTCTTTTGTCTGAGGTTATATCGTGGAGCATGCACATTCTAGTATTTATTTTTTATTTTATTTAGTATACATTTTACATGTTGAGCTAGCCCCCTACAAAATTGCAGTGTATTTACCATTATATACTTGTGTATCCATTAAAAATACATTGAAACATATAACATCAGTAAAAACTAGTTGCAAAATGTGGGGGGCTACCCCCCACAACCACCGATGTGGGAGGCTGTGCTTCCCACAGCCCCCCTAACTTTATATTTTCACTCCAGGGTTGCACTGCAGTGGGGCAGGGGCTATATTCCATTTTTGACCAAATGGAATTCGACCAGATGAGCTTTGAATGAAGTGGGCTGACTGAAATCATTTTCAACCAAATGTAATTCGACTAAAAGCAGTAGATCCATATATATATATATATATATATATATATATATATATATATATATATATATATATATATATATATATGCACACATACATAAATATACCTAGATAGATACATGATTACATTTCATTACATTATTGATGAACTTTCATTGACAGAAAATTCACTAAAAAGTTCATTGGCAATGGCAAACATTTAACAAAAAAAAAAAAAAAACACCAAAGTTAATGAATGGCTTGCATTTGCAATCACTTACAACCCCCCAAATCATAGGGAGTGTTTCCCCCACCCCTGGAAAATAAATATATTAATTCCACAGTCACACAACCATGGATAAAGGGAATAACTCCTGTAATTATATTATAATTAAAATATCCAAGGCAAAAAAATTCAAAAACACTTTTTTCTTTACCCTGCTTACTTATATGCTAACTCCAGTCACTCAATTGTGTAGGATCACAGAATCATAGGTCACAGAAGATTACTAGGCAATCGACCCATAGGTCATTTTAAGCCTAGCTGTTTCAATCCAATGTAATACCGTAGAAGTACTAGTCAATACCCAAGATTGCATTTAGTGATGACTGCCCATGTCCAGGAGGGTTGTGGATGCTGTCACCTGTAATGCTGTAAGAATTTACGGTGCCCCATTCACTCACTCAGGTTCCTCTTGAACAGTGTCATAGAGGTGCTCTGGTTCACATGAATTTGTAGCCTATTCCAAAGATGTGGCAGTTGCTGGTCGATAAATTTTTCCCTCCAGCACGTCCTATTTAAGTCTCAGGCCATATGTAAGTCCCTAGAGCAGGTAGCCATAGACCCATTTCATATGCCACACACAGAGAATCATTGCCGATGCATATATACAGACTAGATCAGCAGTGATCCTGTAGAGATCATCTCAAGTACAATCTAACATTTCATCATGCACATCTAAATATCTCTGCTTCTGTATTGCAGACATACTTCTACCTAAACCACGTTTGGTAAAATGGACTTTCAAACAAACTGTCCTTCAGTGAAAATAAATTTTGACCAGCTGTACTGACTGATCCATCATTTAGTGAATTTCTCATTAGATAACCTAGTATGTAACCATATATATGGATATATGGCAACCCAGGGTTCAGTACGCTTCCTTGTATTACTTGCATTCCTCATTATTGCCTCAGGCCAGGGAATTACAGTCAGTCGTCACTATACTAGTGTGACAAACCAAAATGCTGTCAGCCCAGCTAGCTGGAATTTTATAAATAATTATATGTCACTTGAAAATATTAATATGATTTATACAGAAATGTGGCAATGACAGCTCAGCTATCTGGAACTTTGTAAATAATCATATGTTATTTGTGAATATTAATATTATCCATAGGCTTGTCTTACAAGTAAGATAACTATATATTATGTGGATATTAAACTACTGGTGCAGAAGTGTGTGTTGAACTGTTATGTACTGAGCTTCAAGAATATAACCACAGTGTACCCTGCTGGAAAAGAGCAGAAATGCATATTAACTATATACCTGTGCAGATGTGTATTTTAATGGTAAAAGTTGGAACATACAGAGTTAACTTACAAAACTTTAAGAAAATAAGTTGAAATTAAGTGCTTTACGATGTGCTATAAAAAAGTTAGTTTCAGTGCAGAAAGCAGACACACTGTCTAGAGCTATGGGTTTTCCTATTGTCTTGAAACAGAAATAATTACTAGGTTTCAAATGTAAAGTGTTTTTATTGCTCTGTTACTTCCTAGCAGCTGCACATCTGAGAGATAAGTATTTTTGACACAGAGATCTGGGTTTCTGTTAGCCTGGGAACTGAAGGCAAGTGACAAAGAATGATGTCATCCGGCTGACCCAGCAGTAATGTTTTGATATTAATTTGGGAACTCACTCAGAGACTGCGCATTTTGTATTTGTCTTTGACTCTTGAAACATCTAACTCATCAGCACTTCTGTCTGCGTCTTGCTCTGTAAGTAAGTCTAGGGTACAGTGACATTTCTTAGATATAGATAGGAATATAGTAAATATTACTTTAAATGTTTTCTGTATTTATTTAAGACTGTTCTGCAATCTGTTTTAAAATATTTCCTGTGATTCTGAACTCTGTAGTCACTGTGCTGAGTTATTGAATATTGTCTTTTTCCTTTATTATTGATTATTAAATATATTTAAACCTTTTAATTGTGGCTGGTTTGTTTAGAGATATTTAAGCTCTTAGGGTACTTGCATATGTATTTGGTGACACTGTACAGGCCACTCTTAAATAGCCTTGCAAGTCTTGGTCACACTTAGCATTAGGATAATAGTAAAATTACACAGTACGATTGGGCACCCTTTGGTAAGGGCCTTAATAGTAGCTGATAAGTAAGGGAGGCTGGTGGCAGCTGGTACTACCTTATAGTCTTGGCAGAAGGGGACATAGCTACTAAGCCTGTGCCAGACTTCCCCAGGAGTGTGTGTGTTTGTATATAAATCAAATCTCAAAGTGTGTGTGTCAGCTACGTGGGGAGGTCATGAAGCACTGGTTGGACAGAGAGAGTGCTGGAGGTTTTGGCTTGACCACTCGGTTGAAATCTTAACCCTATAGCTGTGCCAATGGGGAGTCTTATTGGGGATCTGGAGAGAGAGGGAGAAACCAGACCCCGACTGACTGTGATCGCTGTGTGCTCTTAAGTGAAATTATACTTTAGTGTGTACTTGTCATCTTCCCAATGTACACATCCCTCATTGGTGCTAGTGGCAAGGATTGAGGCTCCTTGATTACTGGGCCAGTGCAGGGGCATCACATATTAATTGGTGGCAGTGGTAGGATATCCACATCACATATTGATTGTTTGGCAGTGGTGGGATAGCCACATCACATATTAATTGGTTGACTTTGGTGAGATAGCCACATCACATATTAATTGGCTTGTAGTTGTGCGGATATTGAATTCCTGTAGCTTGTATATAGTGATCACTGAAAGTGTTTGTGCTCTTAATGAGCCATGCAGTGAACATTTAGAGTTCATATCAGAATTGTTTTATATTTTTTTTGTTAGCTTAGTCAGGGAGAGTAGGCAAGCATGACAGCAGAGGGGTATCACAAGCTGACAAGGAGCCACTTGGCTGAGATGCGCCAGGCTAAAGGACTGGTGCATGCCAACATGACTAAAGCAGACATAATTACAGCTTTAGTCACAGCTGCATCAGAGAATAGCAACCAGGAGGACAATCAGACTGGCCGTGGAGATATACTACTCTCAGAAAATGGACAGCTCAACCTTTCCACAGAGGCCATAAACAAATTCATCTGGAGTTAAAGAGACTTGAATTGGAGGCCAAGCATTTGGAAATAGAAGCAGAAGAGAGACTGAGACATCTGGAAGTTGAGAAGGAGAGGCAGAGGCAAGCATAAAAAATTAATATACAGAATGGTAATGAACATTTGGATGACTATGATTACACAATGATGAACCATGTTATCTTTGGTCATTTTATTAAACCCTTTATCAGTGTGCATTGTTAAGATGATACATACCACACAAACACATCTACACATGCACACTATTCTTCACTAAAATGAGTGTGGATTTAAGAGAGCAATACTTATTTCAAATAAAAGTATCATTTCATTTATATAGCAATATCTCTTTATACATATGTATATATATATATATATATATATATAGAGAGAGAGAGAGAGAGAGACTAAAAGTAGTTCTGTTCCACTTACCATAATACATACTAGATTCATATTCCTTTTTACAATAGCAGCCCAGGGTTCCATTCACTTCTTTGCATTCCTCATCTTCGGCACAGGCCAGAGAACTGCAGTCATTCATCACTATACTAGGATCTGCATAATATTTGCAAATATAAAAAAAAAATGTCTGTGTCACTGACAACTGTATTCTGTGACAGAATTCAAAATAATAGGTGTAAGGAGCAAACTAAAATGATTATTAATTGATACCTGTACAATATGCTAGATTGCAGGCTGGAGTCCCATACAGTTTGTAAACATAGTATCCACCAGGGCAGGCTTTCACATTTATAGTGGTGGACCAAAAGCAGCAGAAACCGGCCCAATGAGCACAGGCAGTGCGAGTGACTATCCCATCACTTACTGAAGGATGCTGCCCATTTAACCACATTGGTGCAGTGGTACTACAGCTATATTCTGGAACACAGTATTCAGGCATCTGCACACCACCTGTGCCTACAAATCTGAACCAGCCACTTTTTGCACTATCACAGTTGGCATACCAAGATGTGAAGTAAGACACACTTGTACTCCTCCAATTCTCATTAAGGACTGTGTGATTATCACAGGGATCAGAACAGTAGTAATATTCAGGTGTGTTAACGCACTCCATATCTGAACTGCAGGTTGTACTCAAGAGGCAGTCATTTACGTAACAGTGAAATCCATCTCCATATGAGCCATAAGGACAGGTACAATAATAACCTCCGATATAGTTAATGCATGTTGCAGATGGATGACAGAGATTCAGTTCAGGATAAGCACATTCATTAATATCTCTGCAGCCACTTTCTGGTGTATCTTCAATGTATCCCACAGCACATCTGCAAGTGTAGGAACCAAATGTGTTTACACAGACATCAGAACCACAGCTGTGAGTCCAGGATTGGGCACATTCATCAATGTCAGAACAACTGAAGCCATCTCCAATGAATCCATCTTTGCAAATGCATTCTGGAATATCACCATATGTTTCACATGTTGCATTAATGTGACAAGCTGAACACGTGTCTGAAACAATGGATATAAAGCAAAAATAAAGCAACATTTGGAAAAAATAGCAATGAGTTATCACTAAGAAATAAACTAAAATGTTTCAGTTTGACAAACAATAATACATGTCCTTGGAAATAAAAACAGAAAGAACTATTTGATTTTTATGAGATATCCTCCAGGCCATTGAAATAAAAGTTTGTTTTTCAATTCTCTTTTATCTTTAAAGTTAATAAATAGTACATTTCTGGGATATTGTAAGCAGGCATTAACAGGCTTACTTAACTATTTATTTAACATGTGTAAATAAACACACAACATAGTAGTAAAATCAGATTATCTTCCAGTATTCCTCAAATACCAGCCTTGTTCTATGGCATAGAGGAATGGAGCCCTTAGTGCAACCCAGGTGAGTGGGGAGATTGATTAACAGCCCTAGCTCTGGAGGATCCCAACAATGAGGGAGAAGATTAAGGGTATGACCCGCTCATTTCTACTGAAGGGAGAACAATGTTTCAAGTGCACAGAGAGCATATTGCAAAAGTATAATTTGTCCAGTGGAGATTAGAAATACACTTCCTGTGCTTGGGGGAAGGCAGTGGGCAGTGGCGGATCTGCCTGCAGGCAGCGTTTCTTATGGAAGTATCCTTGCAAGTTATAGGTCACCCTCTATGACCAAGGAAATCCATAACACATACTTAAACTTACTGGATACCCTCACCATTTTCATGGGCAGCTTTAACCATCCCACTCTAAACTTGGATTCATATATGACCAGATTGTCCATACACCCACTAGAGTTGTAAACATACTGGATATGGTCCTCACTAATATGCATGAACACTGCACCCCCCCCACCCATGTAATGCCAACTCTAGAAAAGTTTGACCATAAAACTGTCTCCTTTGAAATAAAAATAAAACATGCATCCCTCAGCTAACACAGAAACATTTAGGAACTATTCTAAGACAAACTTTATACTATTAAGTAATAATCTGTCCGGATTTCAATCCTCACCCCCTGTTATAGTATTGGGATCTCAAATAATTTTGAGACACCAGCTTACAGAAATCTTCCCTGAGCAGCATGTGTGAACAGTCTTTTATGAAATAATGCAAAGCTGCATGGAAATACAATGCCTGACTAAAAGGGCATCAGCCAAGATAAGATAGTGCTTAAGAATAATTCCTCTCTTTATCACGGCATAATTATTAAAATAAATAAATATTTATGCTGAAAATAATTCCTCTAATAATCAGATGTCAGTCAACAGATGTGACCAGCTATAAGACTTTGCAGTGTTTTTACAATTGTCAGCTCAGCTGTTTGTTAGGGAAAAATAGAATGGATAGGTCACAGCAGCCTGGAACAAGGGTTACACACTGACACACTGATGTATTGTAACAGCAGTGAATGTTTCTTCTATTAGAAGTTGTATAAACATGTATTAATCAGTAATTTTCCATTTCTATCAAAACATTCTTAAGCCATATGTGTAAAGAATAAAAAGAATGTAAATACATGATTTGTAAAATGTACATATATGCTATAAACATCAAAGAATAAGAAAATGTATATTATTCTATTTCATACGTTGTCTACAGAATGAATGCCAGGAGCAGATGTTATGCCTTGCATATACATGCTGCATATTTTATATGAAGTTTTTATTAAGCTTTTGTATTGTATTACTTTGTAAGTTGCACATTTTCATTAATTATGAATTATTCAACAGTAATAATAATGTAAATAGTAACTGCAGCTGTAGTAACAATAAACAGTATTTCTTATTAGAAAGGTGATAAGTAAGAAGATATGATGACAAAGCTGAAGCAAGAAATGCTTACGTCTGTACTTGTCACCAAAAAAGGAAAACCTGGTGTAATATTATTTTTAAATAAATATATGACTAATTTAGGACAGATCGCATGACTAATTTAGGACACAATGTATGTCTAAAGATGCAGGTCTGCAGCTGTCAAAACAGTATATAACGTGCTGTACTTATTTGAAGTCTTTGTCAGATACAGGAGAAATAAACTGTGCTGACCCTGGGATGCATTGCTTTGCTGATCATTTATCTTTCTTGCTCTTATAACTGCCTGTATTTTTTCCTCAGATGCTTTTACAGCTTTTAGTGTCAAAACCCGATAGGAAACAAAGCAGAAAGTACAGAAATTGAAAAGTTGAAGTAAAGTTGAAATATTGAAGAAACGTTGGGTGAAGGAAACAAGAATCCAGGGGCTGGATAGATTTCCTCCATGGGACCCATCTGCAGGAAGGGAGGTGGAAGAAAGGCTATGCAGTGAATTCCAAAGATGGGACTTCCACACTGCTGATAGGATGAGGTTCTACCTTTCTTTTTGCTTGTTAATGTAGAAAGAACTAAAGACTTTGTCCTCCTATAATTAACTGTGTAATCTGTAAATTATGAGGCATGCAGTTAAAGGAATTTGCATTGCAATAAGATTTTTAAATGTATAAAGGCAGGGCATCACAGTTATTGCAACCAGAAACTAGGCCTGAGAAGCTGAATTATAAAAGTAACAGTATTATAAACTTAAACCAAGATATTACACCAGAAAAAGTACCTGTGACCAGTTTTAGAAACCAATATTTATTAAAATTTGCTAAACCATTTCAAGAACAAAGTCTCAAGAGAAATCTGAAAGTGTTACTGAGGAAGAGTCTCAAGAAAAATCTGAAAGTTTTTTCTTCATTCTCTAAAGGAATAGAGATGTCAAATTTTATATATTATTTTATTTTACATTTGTTTATTTTACATTTGTTTACCGGGCTAGTCTAACTGGATACATGTCCATTTTCAGGAGGCCCGGGGAGATAAGCTCCTAGATAGGACAATGAAATTAACACAATCACAACTAATGACACATGAGACAAATACAAACTATTTACAGTACCTATTTCAGGTTATCACAGTAATATGTAGAGTGAAGAATGCAGGCATGACAAAGGAATGCTAATACTATCAAGGTATGCTAGAGATAGTTTAGTAAAATTAGTTTAATAAGGAGGTGTTGATGTGTGTGAGTAGTCAGGGCAGGAAGAGAAAAGAATTTGGAGACACATATAGATTAGTCAGGTTTGGAGCATGGGCATAACCAGTGAGTTTTGAGGAACAATTTCAATTTATTTTTGAAACAGGATAGTGAGGGAAGTGTGGAGAGTTCATTTGGGAGGAGATTCCAGGCTTTTCCTAATATATTAGAAAAAAGAGAGTCACCAGCCTTGTTGTTTGTTTTAGTAGTATGTATTAGAAGTTTCTGAGAAGACCTTAAGGATTCCAAGTTTTTATAGGGAGTGATAAGTGTGGACAGAATAGGTGTTTTGGAGGGTTTGTAAAGAGTGTTGTGGGCTATAGTTAGTTGATGGAATTTAATTAGATTTTGAAGTGTGAGCCATCCTAGTTGCTTTAAATTAAGGCAGTGATGGGTTCTAAATGGGTTGCCTGTTACAAATCTTGCAATATTATTGTAGGACATTTCCAGTTTGCTAAGATTATTTTTAGATAGGTTAGTAAAAATAGGAGAGGCATAAAGAAGATAAGATATTAGATGAGTGTGTGCTATAGTGGTTCAAGCTGAAGGTAGGAGAAAGGATTTTATCCTATAGAGAGAGACTATTTTTTTGTTGACTGTTTTTATAGTGTTGTTAATATGGATGTCAAAGTTCAGATTATTGTCAATGGTGACACCTAATAGTTTGGTGGTTGATTCAGGGGATATAATAGTGTTATTGGTAGAGTTTACTGAGAAATCCATTTGGAGGGACTTCTTAGTAGGAGAGAAAAGGAGGAGTTTAGTCTTTTTGGGGTTTAGGAGAAGGCATCTATCTGTGAACCATTGCTCAACTGTATTAAATACTTGTTGGGTAAGATAGAGAAGTTCTGGAGAAGAGGGGGCTGAGCATATCAGTGTAGAGTCGTCTGCATATTGTATGCATGTGGCTTGGGGGATGGCAAGGTAAAGGTCATTGATGAATATGGAAAAAAGTAGAGGTCCAAGGATGGAGCCTTGAGGGACACCCAGGTTGATGGGCAGGTGGGTAGAGAGAGATTTGTGCCAAAGTACGGCCTGTTGTCTTTTATCAAGGTAGGACTGGAACCATTTTATGGATGATGTATCAAGTGACAGGGATTTTAGTATTTTGATGAGAATTTGGTGATTTACCATGTCAAAATCTTTAGACAGGTCAATAAATAGAGCTGAAGAGAGTTTGTTAAGGTTGCGGTTTTTGTTGATACAATCTGTGAAGGAAAGAAGGGCAGTAGTAGTGCTATGTGAAGGTCTAAAACCATGCTGACAGTTGGCTAGTAGGTTATTTTGTGTTAGATGGTCAAGTAACTGTCTGTGAATGCATTTTTCCATGACTTTTGCCAGAGGTGAGAGGAGGGCAATGGGGCGCTAATTGGAGAGTTCAATGGATAGACCTCCATAAACTTGGGATATAACTTTCAGTAATAGTTCTATCGATTAGGATAGAAATAGGATAGGCAATGGCTTTGGCGGATAGTTGTAGGAATTCAGCAGGTAGTTGGTCTGCTGAGGGGGAGCATGGTTTCAGTTTCTGTAGAAGAGTTTGAATATAGGATGTTGCTATGGGTTGAAAGTGAAAAGTAGGGGGTGAGGTTGATTCATTGGAAGGTAGAGTGAAGTTATTAGGTGATAGTTGACTAGCTAGTGTTTGTATAGCATCAGTAAAAAAGGTATTAAAAGCATTAGCTATATTCATTGGTGTTTTGTCTTCAGTGTTTTGAGGGTTTGGAGTAGTGGATTGCCCAGGATGGAGTAGTTGGTTGATACTAGAACAAAATTTCTGTGGCTTGTTAGGAATGGCTTGTTGGGATTGCAGGTAGTAGTTTTTTTTGTCAGATAATATAGCTTTTTTAGTTTCATTTCTTAGTTGTCTAAATTTTTGTTGGTCAATAGGGTTTTTAGTTTTTCTTCAATTTGCCCAATGTTTGTTTCTCTTATTGATTTTATGTTTGGTTTCTTTTGAGAGCCATGGAGCATGTTTGGTTTTAATTCTAATTAGTCTGGATGGGGCATGGTGGTTGAGGATGGCAAGGAAGTTGGAGTTAAAGTAAGTTACGGCTTTATCTAAAGGAAGGTTTTGTAAGGGTAACCAGTTGCATGCTCGTAGTTCCATCTGGAAAAGTTCAGGGTTAAAGTTCTTTTTAGACCTGATGTTTTTAACAGATGTTGGGGAGGGAAACTTGATTTTATGTGTGATGATATAGGTAAGAAAGTGGTCACTTAGATCATCAGGGAGGGTTCCTGAGTCATAAATGTGAGGATGATGGTTTATGAGAATCCAGTCTAATAAGCTTGATTCCTTGTTAGATTTATTTATCCTGGTAGGGGACGTACTGGTTTGGGAATATCCATATAGGTTAATATGGTTAGTGGGGAGGCTGCTGCAGAAGCAGGTCCAGTCAATATTTGTGTCACCTAGGATAATGGTTTCTTGGGATAGGTTTTGGGAAAGCCAGCAAAGTAAATTTTCCATAGTAGTTGTGTTATTACCAGGAGGTAGATATATACAGATAATATAGATGGCTTTGGAATTGTTAAGAGTAAGTTTAGATATAAGAATTTCTGCACTGGAGTCTAAAGGTGGTTTGCAGTTATAAGTGGTTAATTGTAAGCTAGGTTTGTATAGGATAGCAACCCCTCCACCTTTCTTGGATGTACGGTCTAGTCTCAGGATATTATATCCAGGTGGGATGATTTCATTATCTTTGGTTACTGGTTTTAACCATGTTTCTGTTAATCAGAGAATATCAAAGGAATAGATTTCAGTTAGAGCTTGGTGGTGAGTAACTTTATTATTTAGACTGTGTATATTAAGATGAGCAATTAAAAGGGAGTTTGATGGTTTAGAGAGGGCTTGGGTAGTTGATTCTTTGAGGTTGATGAGAGAGATATGAGTTGTTAGGGGGCCTGGGTTAGGGTGGATGTTGCCATCCTTTAAAGAGAATAGCATGCTTAGATAATATGGGTTGGGTAGTCTGCTGTATAGTGATAGACATTTTTTGGGGGTTAGATTGCTGTATTTTGTGTGTAGTGTTCTATGATATTCCGGACGTATGTAGCTAGATGAGGATGTTATAATAGCATGGATAAAATGTAAAGGTGAATATGGAGAGTTGGTTTGTTTTTTGGGATAGTTTTGGTTTGGATCTAGTGGATTTTCAAAAGAGGTGAATAGATGTGTGAGGATTAGTGGAGGTAGTAGAGAGAGTATGAATAAGAGTGTGAAAAAGGATGGGATGAATTGTTTATTCATTATATGAATAGATAGTGTTTTATATATGCAGAAAATATAAATCTATAGTAAGGAGATGAGAGAGTGAGTAGAGTGTGGTGTGATAGGAGGAGGGTAGTGAGAGGTTAATATTGGTGGAGTTTGGTGACAGGACAGTATGTAGGGTGAAAAGATAGTGGGAGGGGTGTATTAGAAGAGGAAAAGGTAGGAATAATGAGGTATATTTAGAGAGTGTTGGGAAGAGGAAGGGGTGTGGTTAGGTAGTAAAGGGAAGAGGGAGGAGTGTGAGTACAGAGTAACAGGAAGAGGTGGAGGTATGGGTAGGAAGTATAAGGGTAGGACCCCTGGGGGTGGGTAGGAATTGGGGGTAGGGAGAGGAGCGGAGTGAGCCCGCAGGGCGAATGGAGCGGGTAGAGACAAGTTGAGTGTTGCAGGAGAACAATCAGCGAAAGCTGACTGAAAGGTAAGTTAAGCTAGGAAGTGGAAGAGAGAAAAAATAAGTAGAGAAGCAGAGTTTCAAGGCTAATAGTGGGAGAGTACAGTAAAGCAAGAGGTGTGGAAGGAGATTAGTAACAGGTGAGGCCAGTAGTCTGCTAAGAGTGGAATTTCCTAGGGGTTTGGGATAGGCAAACGCTAGGGACTATGTAATGGTGCCACCTAGTGGCCAGGAGCTGGTATTACAGTAGTAATAATTTCAGGGGAAGGCAGGTCTAGGGCTGAAAAAGGACACTCAGTTATGGTCAGAGATAGTAGTGAATGTCCAGATAGGGGCAGATTTTAAATTATAGGTTAAAAATAAGGGGAGTATGTCTGCTGGCTGACCAGGCAGAGAAGTCTTTAATTACATAAGTAAGGCACATACACACTATAAAGTAGCTGAACAGCAAGTTAGAGGACCACACATACTTTCTTCCTTCCTTTGGTAGGAGAGTACAGGGGAGGCCAAATAGGGTGTTGAGACAGCTGATAAGTTGGAAAGGGTCCTGTGTTGGCAGGGAGGATTTTATCCCTGATGGAGCGTAGGCCAGCTGGAGTGCTATTAGTAATTGAATAGAAGACAGCAAGCAAAGGGAGAGAAAAAAAAGACCCTTAGTAAGGTAGTTCAGTTAAAAATAAAATGCTCAAGCAAATATGTAAACTACAACAAATATACATATATGGCCAAAAACAGGTTTTGAACAAGAGTGGCTTTTAGAGCTTTCATCTATTAAACAGTTAAAGACCAATATTGGATACTGTGAGATGCTTAACAATTATTTTGGTTAGGGTTATAATCAGTACAGTTGTAAAGTCAGAGCATACTTAATTAACACACAGAATGATTACTGCCCATCATGCCATCATAGTTAGGTACATATCTTTCTATACTGCTATATCTACACAGTTAAGACACTAAGTAAGAGCTGACATAAATATAACAGTCATATGTAGAAGTATTATAAAGCAGTTACTGTATGTTTAAAAACAATACAGGTACTAAAAAATACAGCTTCTGTAAGAATTCAAACAGTGGTATCATTCAGTTGTTTATCCTGCTCACTGTGAACACATTGCTTGCATATGCCTTAAGTACTGACATCTGTTTAGCTGAAGCGCACATAAGCCACAAGGCTAGAAAGTTTCTAGGATTATAGTAATTAATATTAGAACCTTAGGGAATGTTGAAAGTTATGGCTGAAATATTAAGACCATTGCAAAGCCTGTACTTCTGTTTGTGTCTGTCTGCCTAGTTTAGCTACGGTAGTTGGAGATTATTCATTATACATTGGAAGGGGCTTGGGTTTTAGAAGTTGCTCCACGTGTGTGGCTAATTGCTATGCCATGTCTGGTATACACGCCTCTTTAGCCAGCTATATATTAAGGAGAAAGTATGGCTTCCAAGTTCGCTCGAGATCCCTACAACAAAAAGCAGGTGGAAGTAGGTTCAGAGCGAGGTAGCGTCAATGCAGGCAATAGCAAAATAATAAAGTTTATTTAGATTAAGGCTACAACTTGAAAAGTACCTTTCTTCTAAGTCCCTATTTAAAAATACACTGTGTGTGTGGCTAGAGTGTAAGCAACATCATATTATCCTCGCGTACAGAGCAGGTAGAGAGTAGATGCAATGGCTAGTCTTGTATTTATTAACACATGTTGCAAAGAGAGCAGGCTGGTAAGCATAGGTTTCGAGTGAGGGTAAGCCTGTAAAGCGAGTTAAGTTAGACAAAATATTTCATTAGATCCCCACTAGGAACAGGAGCGCTCATAGCGTTCTAAGGATTTGTTCTGTTGAAGGCTTAAAGGGCTGCTACAGCTCTACATATACATTAGATAAAATATTACACTAGATCCCCTTTAGGAACAGGAGCACTAATAGCATTTCAGGATTAGTTCAGTAGAAGGCTTAAAGGGCTGTTTCAGCTCTACATATAAGTATCGCAGAACATAAGATGGTCAGTAAAACTATTACCAGTACAAGAGCAAGCCCAAGAAATGCCGATAGTGCACCCACAAGTAATCACAGCAATTCACAGCGGACTATAGGAGCAGCACAAGATCAAGGGACCTAAGAGGACCACACAGGCAGGTATATCTGCACACAGTGGGTATTAATTGCAATCTTCAGCCTTTCTTGGATATCGCAGGTTACCCTAGCAGTGCTCCATGTGGAAACGCTAAACAGCAGTGCGTGGAGAGAATACCCCAGATACAGCACATTAAGGTTAATTTTATCTCCTAATTTTCCCAGATTTGAAGAAGTTATAAACCAAGCAGATAGTGAAGGTAGTGATAATCCACAAACAAGGAATCCACAATTTTTATTAGATATTATTCTTGAATAGGTCAGTCAGAAGCAACAGTTAAAAAAGAGATACCTGAAGGATGGAAAAAAATAAGTCCTATTTATAAACTGCCTTCTTTGATTTAGAAATTTATAGAGTATGGAAAACCAAATTACAATTAAAGAGATTTTGTTAAGAAAACATTAATTCCAGCTCTTTTACAACAGATTTTTTGTGTACATTAGAGCAAAACAAGAATATAGAAGCTTTGTCAAAAAGATATTCCCATTTACAGGAAAGTGTATAAGAATCAGACAGACAGGTGAAAGAGACAGCAAAAGAAATAAAAGCTTCCCATGATGAAATTAAAGAAAAAGAACACCAAGGCCACATGCTCAAATTTGGGTAGGAGGCAACTTAGATACATATTTAATAGATACAGGAGCCACAGTTAGCATTACTACAAGAACATTCCCAGGAACAAGAACTATCAACTTGTAAGGGTTAAGAGGAAAAATCTCTCAAGCTCAAGTAAGTTTCTCTGTAGAAACAAAGATAGGGGAAGATACCATCCAGCAAGCATGGGTATCAGGCCCTCATCTACAAAACATCATTGGAAATTACATCTTAAAACAGAGGTTACATTATAGACTTGTGTAACAGAGAATTTATTAAGGGACCATTAAATGAAGCATTAGTCATCTCTGAAGTATTATGCAAATACAGTTTCAAAGATCCAGGACAGTATGATTTAGTAGTTATTAAAAACACCAAAGCAGGAGTTGGCACAGCTAATCTATTGCTATCAGGATATTTTTTGCCAAACATAGGAATGATTGTGGACAAGTCCATGACTTTATTCTTAAAGTAAGAGGAAGACTCAAGAAACCAATAAAACAATATCCAGTAAAGAAAGAAGCAGAACAGGCAATATTAAATACTGTGAATGCTTTAGAAGCTCAAGGTCTAGTGAGAAAAATTAACTCACCAGCTAACAGTCCATATTGGCCCGTACAGAGGTCAGATGGAAGTTCTACAGAGAACTTAATAAGGTGATACCTCATTTTTTGCCAATAGTAGGAAGCATGCCTAATCTTATAGCTCAGATTCAGGAAAAAATGAAAATGTTCTCCATATTAGATGTGAGTAATGGATTCTGAAGCATTACTTTGGATAAAGACTCACAATGGAAATTTGCTTTACTGTGGAAGGTCAACGATATACTTGGACAAGAATGCCTCAGGGTTTTCATAGGGGTCCAACAGTTTTTCATCATGTAATGCAGGGAATACTAAAACCACTAGAAT
The DNA here is from genome assembly GCF_019279795.1 of Protopterus annectens. Lineage (NCBI taxonomy): Eukaryota > Metazoa > Chordata > Ceratodontiformes > Protopteridae > Protopterus > Protopterus annectens. The sequence goes on along the minus strand of NC_056746.1, from coordinate 613,421,059 downwards.
GTAGACCTTCTGTTATTGAATACATGGATAACATACTTGTAGGAACAGAAACTAAAATGCATCACTTAAATGCACTAGCTGAAATTTTCCAAGCAATAGGGCAAGCAGGATTAAAACTGAACCCTAAAAAGAGTCAGTTTACGAACGATTCTGTTACCTTTTTGGGTGTTACGGTATCAGGAGGACAAGAAGCATTAGTGAAGACAAAAAGCAATTTATCAGAAAGTTACCAGTTCCAGTCACTGTCACAGGGTTAAGGCAAGCCCTAAGAATCTTTGGATTCTCAAAGGAATGGATACTAGATTATACAGGAAAAACAAACCCTTAATTGATATGCTTAAAGGAAACAAAAAGGAAGATGAACATCTCAATTGGAATGATGAGTCACTAGCAGCTTTCTCTAAGGTCAAAAAATAACTCATTTCTGCACCTGCTTTGAGTATCCCGGAAAGAGATAAAAAGTTCATTGTACAGTTTGGACACAATGGTCTAACTATGATGGCTATAGTGTTGCAAAAGAGAGGATCTCAGTTTCAGATTTTGGGTTATTATTCCCGAGCTATGAGTCCAGTTGAGAAAGGAATGAGAGAATGTGAAAAGCAAGCCATCATAGCAAAATGGTCTACTGAAGTAACACAGCATATGATTCAGGGCTCTCCAACTGTGCTACAGACCAAACATACCCCAGTGAAATACATGTTAGAAGGAAATCCAAAGGGCATGAATAATGCATGACTTGGTAGAATCAGTGCAAGTTTTGCAAGCCAAGAAGGTGGAATCAGAGTAGAAATCCCTCGGATTAAGTTTTTACCAGAACTGTTAAATTACCAAGGGGAATCTCATTAATGTCTTGACTTGGAAAATGAGGAGGAACGCTTAAGGGCAGGCACCCAAATTATTGAAGGAGTGCCAGAATTGTATACAGATGGATCCAGATACTGGAGCTCTGCAAGAGGGTGTTTTGTGACAGGATGGGCAATATGCAATGCAGAGACCAAAGAACACAAGAAAGGTAGTCTCCCAGTTGATGCTCTGCACAAAGAGCTGAACTACTAGCAGTTAAACAAACTTTGTTATTGCCCAGACCTGTAAACATTTATACAGGCAGTGAATGTGTAGTCCAATTCATAACATCATCTCTACCCATTTGGGCAAGATGAGGTTTGATTACAGCTGATAGTAAACCAATCAGTCATCAGGAAGTTTTGACAGAAATTTGGAGTTTGATAAAAGATGACAATTCTGCTACAGTGAGTATAAATAAGGTCAAAGCTCACACCAAAATTGAAGTGTAAAGTCAGGCTAATAAAATAGTAGACCAACTAGCAAAAGAAGGTGCCCATGACTCAAAACAAACTTATCCAGTATAAAATGCTGCTCAGTACTGGGCATGGGAAGTAAATGACATGGAAGAAAAACAAATAAGGAAAATGGTACAAAATATTTTGAATAAGTACCAAATACAAGTAGACTTACCTTGAAATCCTTTACCTTTACATTGTACATCTTACTTTTGTAAATGTCAGTGTACAGAGTATGAACATAGAGTGGAAAGTGTGGTAGGTAAAATCACCCAAATACAATATGATGGGATCATCATAACGCCTACTGTATGTGGATTAACAGTGATAGGAACAGATGAAATGAAGTCGTTATGGGGTCCTGAATTTGAACAAGGTACTCATATGACCTTAAATGCAAAAACAAACAAAGATAGTCAGCAGTTAGGAAGCTTTGTAAAAATTCTGAGAGGACAACCAAACATCAAGGAAGAGAGAATAGAAGAATTTGAAATAGCACAAGGAAATTAATGGAAATGGGTTAGATTTCCAGAACTTTGGTCGATACCAGGAGAATTCAAAAAAATATCCTTTACATAGAGTGCAAACAATTGGACCTGAAAAAGGAAAAATGTTGTTAACTTATTATCATTATTTCCTAGGTCATCCAAGAAGGGAAGGACTACAACATATTGTTAGTTCTAGATTTAAATGGGAAGGAATGACAACAGATATCCAAAATCATATAGATAGATTTGTCACATGTGCTATGCACAATGTAGGAAAATTAAATAGGAGAAAACAATATATACTGCTGCAAGCATTGAAACCCTGGGAAAGGGTACAAATGGATTTTGTAAAACCACTTCCAACAGCACCAGGAGGGTTTTGTTTCTTACTTACTTTGATATATGAATATACTGGATGAGTGGAAGCTCATCCAACAAAAAAGGAAGATACCAACTCAGTAGTTAGAATAATATGTGTAAGGATAATTCCAACATTGTGAGTACTCTGAGAAATACATAGTGGTCAAGGGACTCACTTTACATGTGTAAAACTTGGGGAATAAAGCAAAGGTTTCATACTCCTTACCATCCTCAGAGTCCTGGAAAAGTCAAAAGAGCTAACAGAGCTCTGAAGGAAGAATTAAAGAAAATGATTTCTGAGTATGGGAATCATTCAGTAAAACATTTACCCAACATTTTGATTAAGATGCGAAATTCTCCTCAAGGATGTGGGTTACACATGAATTAATGATCAGTCGACCTATGAATTTACAAGCATGAGAAATCCCTTATGCAATACCATTAGAAGAAACAAAATTGTGGGACCAGCTCCAAGACAAAATCAGTTAGGCAAAAGGGAGAGTCTGGGAAGCTGGACATGCCCATAATCTAGATCTTTGTAAGCAAAATGAGATTTAGGAAACGAGGGAGGTATAATTGGAACAAGGAGATTTTGTAATGGTCCGTCAGTTTGGAAACACAAGCAAGTGGGATTCAAAATGAATAGAACTCTACATTATTACCAAAGTGGGGTTAGTGGCTGTACAAGTCCAGCCATGTAAAAATCAGCCACCAAAAAAATGGATGGATTCACAAAGATCATGTTAAAAGATAAAATGGAGGAGAGAAAACTGAATAAGTTATGAATGTAATAAGTGATATAAAGGGACACAATATCAGATAAAATTAATAACATGATTCTTTTCTCTTACAGATAATTTCAAAAAGAAATATTGAATTGTGAAAATCCTGATATTAATCCTGATCCTGGTGAGTTTTTACTCCTTAATACAAGGAAAGGTGGACTTCAATACCTTTACCAAATCATTGCAAATGTACTCAGAAACATTGAATGCTAAACAATGCTGGATCTGTGCTGAGATACCACAAGATGCAAACAGTGGTATTCCATTACAACCAGTTCCATTTAACCTTCTGGAAATGTTGAACCTCACAAACCAAGACTGAGTTCCAAGAAATAACTCTATCCCAAAGACACACTCTTTCTTGCGGCTTGCCCATACAAATGTAACTGCTGATATTTGTTTACGAGGAGAAGGAATAAGTAATCAATCACCCATTAATTGAGAAAAGTTCTTGTAGTATTATTTATGCTACCCAAAATGCCAGTGAACAATGTTTTGAATGTTTTAGTAATGAAACTTACTGGACATTTTAAAAAGCTAGAACTAAACATTGGATTACATGGATATTGCATATGTGGTAATAGATCCTACAAAAGGCTTCATGAGAAATGGAATGGATTGTCTTGTTTGGGACGTGTAATTCCATCCATTAGACATACTACAACATTGCCTGATTCTAATATTAGAAATGTTGGATTACAAAGACATAGTAACATAGAAAATGGATATAGGAGATAATGTCTTTGCAACAGCAGCAATTTTTCCATTCTATGGAACAGGGAAAGCTATTTGGGAAATTAGAAAATTGGCAGGATTATTGGAGGAACTGAGCAATACTATGTTCAAGGCAATAGAAGAAGTTACTTTAGAAATGACTGCTATGAGAACTATGGTCTTACAGAACCACATGGCATTAGATTTTGTTCTTGCTAGTAAAAGAAGTACTTGTGCATTGATAGGAGAGGAATGTTGTATCTATATTCCTGATAATGAACCTGAAATCAGGAGTCACCTAAAGCTAATTGAGGAAGTTGCTCAAAAAGCACAAATAGAAAAAGAAACATGGTTCTCTTGGCTGAGTGGTTCTATCAGTGGCTGGGGAGGAAAAATAATGCAGCTTATACTGGTCATAGTTGGCATTTGAGGACGTACACACCTAATAATTGTTGTGATCAAGTGTGGAATTGAATGTGTAAGGCAACATGCAGTACAGGTTTTGACAATGGACCAAGCACATCAGGTCCAAGACATCTTACAATTTATAAAGTACTCTGAACCAATGAAGCTTGATAATATTCATTGAATAAAATCAACAAATGTGAGTCCTCATGTCTGTTCAGGGGCACCTGTTATAGTATTGGGATCTCAAATAATTTTGAGACACCAGCTTACGGAAATCTTCCCTGAGCAGCATGTGTGAACAATCTTTTGTGTAAATACCAGTGACATAAAATAATGCAAAGCTGCATAGAAATACAATGTCTGGCTAAAAAAGGATCAGCCAAGATAAGATAGTACTTATGAATAATTAATCTCTTTATTAAGGCATAATTATTAAAATAAATAAATATTTATGTTGAAAATAATTCCTCTAATAGTCAGAGATGTCAGACAGCAGATGTAACCAACTATAAGACTTTGCAGTGGTTTTTTTTAGAATTGTCAGCTCAGTTATTTGTTAGGGACAAATGGAATGGAAAGGTCACAGCAGCCTGCAACAGGGGTCACACTGACACACTCTGAAGTATTGTAACAGCAATAAATATACTTCCATTAGAAGTTGTATAAACATGTATTAATCAGTAATTTTCATTTCTATCAAAACATTCTTAAATGATATGTGTAAAAAATAAAAAGAATGTAAAATACATGATTTGTAAACTATACATATATGCCATAGACATCAAAGAATGAGAAAATGTATATTATTCTATTTCATATGTTGTCTATAGAATGAATGTCAGGAGCAGATGTTATGCCTTGCATATATATGCTGCAGATTTTATATGAAGTTTTGATTAAGCTTTTGTATTGTATTACTTTGTAAGTTGCAAATTTTCATTAATTCTGAATTATTCAACAGTAATCATCATCTTCTTTCGGCTGTTCCTGTTAGCGGTCGCCACAGCGGATCATCTGTTTCCATTTCTTCCAGTCCTCTGCATCATGCTCTTTCACACCAACTGCCTCCATGTCCTCTCTCACCATATCCATAAACCTCATCTTAGGCCTTCCTCTTTTCTTCTTACCTGACAGCTCCATACTTAGCATCCTTTTCCCAATATACCCAGCATCCCTCCTCAGCACATGTCCAAACCAATGCAATCTCGCCTTTCTTGCTTTGTCTCCAAACTGTCCAAGCTGAGCTGACCCTCTAATATACTGATTCCTAATCCTGTTCATCTTAGTCACACCCAGTGCAAAACTTAACATCTTTAACTCTGCCACATCCAGCTCTGACTCCTGCCTTTTCGACAATGCTACCGTCTCCAACCCATATAACATAGCTGGTCTCACTACCCTCTTGTAGACCTTCCCTTTCACTCTTATTGGTACCCGTCTGTCACACATCACTCCTGACACTCTTCTCCACCCATTCCACCCTGCCTGTACTCTCTTCTTCACCTCTCTTCCACACTCACCATTACTCTGAACTGTTGATCCCAAGTACTTAAACTCATCCACCTTTACCAACTCTACTCCCTGCATCCTCACCAATCCTCTACCCTCCCTCTCATTTACACACATATATTCTGTTTTAACCCTGCTGACTTTCATTCCTCTCCTCTCTAAAGCATATCTCCACCTTTCCAGGGTCTCTTCAATCTGGTCCCTACTTTCACTACATATCACAATGTCATCTGCAAACATCATAGTCCACGGGGCCTCCTGTCTAATCTCATCTGTCAACCTGTCCATCACCACTGCAAATAAGAAAGGGCTCAGAGCTGATCCTTGATGTAATCCCACCTCCACCTTAAACATATCTGTTACTCCCACCACAGTCCTCACCAATGTCACACTACCCTTGTACATATCCTGTACCACTCTTACATACTTTTCTGCCACTCCCAACTTCCTCATACAATAACACAACTCCTCTCTAGGCACCCTGTCATATGCTTTCTCTAAGTCCACAAAGACACAATGCAACTCCTTCGGACCTTCTCTGTATTTCTCCAACAACACTCTCAGAGCAAATATTGAATCTGTAGTGCTCTTTCCTGGCATGAAGCCATACTGCTGATCACTAATCATCGCCTCCCTTCTTAACCTAGCTTCCACTACTCTTTCCCATAATGTTAAGCTGTGACTGGTCAGTTTTATACCTCTGTAGTTACTGCAGCTCTGCACATCACCCTTATTCTTAAAGATAGGTACCAAAACACTTTTTGTCCACTCCTTAGGCATCCTCTGACTTTCCAAAATTTCGTTAAACAATCTGGTTAAAATTTCCACTGCCATTTCTCCTAAGCACCTCCATGCTTCCACTGGTATGTCATCTGGGCCAACAGCCTTTCCATTCTTCATCCTCTTCATAGCTGTCCTTACTTCCTCCTTGCTAATCTGCTTCACTTCCTGATTCACTATCCCCACATCATCCAACCTTCTCTCTCTCATTCTCTTCATTCATCAGCCCTTCAAAGTACTCTTTCCATCTACTCAACACACTCTCCTCACTTGTGAGTACGTTTCCCTCACTGTCCTTTATCACCCTTACCTGCTGCACATCTTTCCCAGCTCTGTCCCTCTGTCTAGCCAATCGGTACAGGTCATTTTCTCCCTCTTTAGTGTCCAATCTCTCATACAACTCTCTATATGCCTTATCCTTAGCCTTCGCCACCTCTCTCTTTGCCATGCACCTCATCTCCTTATACTCATGTCTACTTTCTTCATCTCTTTGGCAATCCCACATCAGCTTCACCAGCCTCTTCCTCTGTATACTCTCCTGTACTTCCTCATTCCACCACCATGTCTCTTTGTCCTCCTTAATAATGTAAATAGTAACTGCAGCTGTAGTAACAAAAAATAATATTTTTTATTAGAAAGGTGATAAGTAAGAAGATATGATGACAAAGCTGAAGCAAGAAATGCTTACATCTGTACTTGTTACCAAAAAAGGAAAATTTGTTATAATATTATTTTTAAATAAATACATGACTAATTTGGGACACACTGCATGACAAATTTAGGACACAATGTATGTCTAAAGAGGCAGGACTGCATCTGACAAAATAGTATATAAAGTGCTGTACTCACTTGAAGTCTTTGTCAGATACATGAGAAATAAACTGTACTGACCCTGGGATGCCTTGCTTAGCTGAACATTTATCTTTCTTGTACTTCTAACTGCCTGTATTTTTTCCTCATCCATAAAGTGCTCATAGATACTTTTACACCCCCCAAACTCTACGAGTGCTGCTGCCTGTGTAGGATTGTTCACAGGACTTGTTCAGCTTTTTACTGTGTTAATAAATATGTGAACATGTGACTAAAAGTGCTCATTTTTAACAACCATGTCCCAGGATTACTAACTTCTTTCTAAACTAATGTTTGAATATTTTACTATTATTTGGAAGATCTTTTTATACAATGGCCATAAAGGCTGCCTCAAAAAGTGACTGGCCAATACCATTTTCACATTTTGTAAGGTATGTCCCCAGAGTAGAATAAGTGACAGCACAGTGCTAACAAATGTCATCATCATCTTCTTTAGGTTGTTCCCGTTAGGGGTCACCACAGCAGATCACCTCTTTCCATTTTTTCCTGTCCTCTGCATCTTGGTCTGTCACACCAACCACCTACATGTCCTCTCTCACTACATCCATAAACCTTATCTTAGGCCTTCCTCTTTTCCTGTTACCTGGTAGCTTCATCCTTAGCATCTTTTTCCCAATATACTCAGCAACCCTCCTCAGCACATGTCCAAACCAATGTAATCGTGCCTCTCTGGCTTTGTCTCCAAACCTTCCAACCTGGGCTGACCCTCTAATATACTTATTCCTAATCCTGTCCACCCTTGTCACACCCAGTGCAAATCTTAACATCTTTAATTTTGCCACATCCAGCTCAAACTCCTGCCTTTTTGCCAATGCAACTGTCTCCAACCCATATAACATAGCTGGTCTCACTACCCTCTTGTAGACCTTCCCTTTCACTCTTACAGGTACTCATCTGTCACAAATCACTCCTGACACTCTTCTCCACCTACTCCATCCTGCCTGTACTCTTTTCTTCACCTCTCTTCCACACTCACCGTTACTCTGAACTATTGACCCCAAGTATTTAAACTCATCCACCTTCACCACCTCTACTCCTTGCATCCTCACCATTCCTCTATCCTCCCTCTCATTCACACACATATATTCTGTCTTAGTCCTGCTGACCTTCATTCCTCTTCTCTCTAGAGCATATCTCCATCTCTCCAGGGTCTCCTCCACCTGTTCCCTACTCTCACTACAGATCACAATGTCATCTGCAAACATCATAGTCCACGGGGACTCCTGTCTGATCTCGTCTGTCAACCTGTCCATCACCATTGCAAATAAGAAAGGGTTCAGAGCTGATCCTAGATGTAACACCACCTCCACCTTAAACGCATCTATCACTCCCACCACAGACGTCACCACTGTCACACTACCCTCATACATATCCTGTACCACTCTTACATACTTTTCTGACACGCCTGACTTCCTCATACAATACCACAACTCCTCTCTAGGCACCCTGTCATATGCTTTCTCTAAGTATACAAAAACACAATGCAACTCCTTCTGACATTCTCTGTACTTCTCCATCAACACTCTCAGAGCAAAGATCACATCAGTAGTGCTCTTTCCTGGCATGAAACCATACTGCTGATCACTAATCATCACGTCCCTTCTTAACCTTGCTTCCACTACTCTTTCCCATAACTTCATGCTGTGACTGATCAATTTTATCCCTCTGTAGTTACTACAGCTCTGCACATCACCCTTATTCTTAAAAATCGGTACCAAAACACTTTTTCTCCATTCCTCAGGCATCCTTTCACTTTCCAAGATTTCATTAAACAATCTGGTTAAAAACTCCACTGCCATTTCACCTAAATACGTCCATGCTTCCACAGGTATGTCATCTGGGCCAACAGCCTTTCCATTCTTCATTCTCTTCATAGCTATCCTTACTTCCTCCTTGCTAATCCATTGTACTTCATGATTCACTATCCCCTACATCATCCAACCTTCTCTCCCTCTCATTCTCTTCATTCATCAACCCCGCAAAGTACTCTTTCCATCTCCTCAACACACACTCCTCGCTTGTGAGTATGTTTCCCTCATTATCCTTTATCACCTTTACCTGCTGCACATCTTTCCTAGCTCAGTCCCTCTGTCTAGCCAATCTGTACAGGTCCTTTTCTCCCTCCTTAGTGTCCAACCTTTCCTACAACTTTTCATATGCCTTATCCTTAGCCTTCGCCACCTCTCTCTTTGCCATGCACCTCACCTCCTTATACTCCTATCTACTTTCTTCATCTCTCTGACAATCCCACTTCTTTGCCAACCTCTTTCTCTGTATACCCTCCTGTACTTTCTCATTCCACCACCATGTCTCCTTGTCATCCTTCCTCTGTCCAGATGGGATACCAAGCACCTTTCTAGCCATCTCCCTTACTAGCTCTGCTGTAGTTACTCAACTATTTGGTAACTCTTCACTACCACCCAGTGTCTGTCTTAACTCATCCCTGAACTCCACCTCACAATTACCCTTTTTCAAATTCCACCACTTGATCCTTAGTGCTGCCCTCACACTCCTCCTCCTTTTCTTGATAACCAACGTCATCCTACAAACCACTTTCCTATGCTGCCTAACGACACTTTCTCCATTCACCACTTTACAGTCTCCAATCTCCTTCAAACTGGCCCTCCTACATAACAAATGTAAGAGGCATAATATAATTTTAAGTATGAGAAAATGGGAAATGCGTAGTAAGAATATGTTCTTATATTTATATCATTTAGTGCTTTATGTTTTAGTGCTTTAATCTGTAGAAAGCCATGGTGGTACAGCAGTAGCATTGTTGCCTCACAGCAAGAGGTTCTCCTGTTTGATTCTCGGCTGGAGTGCCTTTTGTGTGGAGTGTGCATGTCCTCCCCGTGGTCGAGTGGCCTCCGAAAGACATGCATGAATGGGCGTGCCTTCGCTGAAGGTTGGGCGTTGGGCAACTCAGCACCATAAAAATCGACTGCCAATCATTAGTGGACCGGAGTTCCACTGTGGCAACCCCTAACCAGCACAAAAGCTGAAAAAGACAAACACATGCTTTAATCTGTAGAAAGCAAAAAAAATGTACACTTATATATGTATGTATGTATGTATATACATATATATATATATATATATATATATATATATATATGTATATATATATATATATATATGTATGTATATGTGTATATATATATATATATATATATATATATATATATATATATATATATATATACATATAAACACAGTAACTGGGGGATGCAACCCAGCCACTGGGTGATGTTTGAAAATGACATTGTGATTTGTGGTGAGAGCAGGGAACAGGTTGCGGAGACCCTGGAGAGGTGGAAATATGCTTTAGATAGGAGAGAAATGAAGGTCAGTAGGGCTAAGAATGCATGGGTAGAACTGGCAAAGGTGGATGAGTTTAAATGCTTGGGGTCAACAAGTCAGAGTAATCCTGACTGTGGAAGAGAGGTGAAGAAGAAAGTGCAGGAGTGATTTGCGACAGACGGGTACCAGTAGGAGTGAAAATTAAGGTCTACAAGATGGTAGCTAGTCCAGCTATGTTATATGGGTTGGAGATGGTGGCACTGAAGAAAAGACAGGAGTCAGAGCTGGAGGTGGCAGAGTCAGAGATGTTAAGATTTGCACTGGCTGCAATGAGGATGGACAGGATTAGAAATGAGTATATTAGAGGGTCAGCTCAGGTTGGATGGTTTGGAGACAAAGTCATAAAGTCGAGATTGCATTGATTTGGACATGTCCTAAGGAGGGATGCTGGGTATATCAGGGGAAGGATGCTAAGGATGGAGCTGCAAGGTAAGAGGAAAAGAGGAAGGCCTAAGATAATGTTTATGGATGTAGTGAGAGAGGACATACAGGTGGTTGGTGTGACACAGCAAGATGCAGAGGACAGGAAGCAACGGAAACAGATGATCCACTGTGGTATCCCCTAATGGCAGCAGCTGAAAGGAAAAAAGAAGGAAAAAAAAAAAAAATATATATATATATATATATATATATATATATATATATATATATACAACCCTACAGATCAAGTCAGATGGTAAGCCCTAGAATGCAGGAATTAACAATGCTTTTTAACACCAGGTGTTGTATCATTCTTAGTATACAATAAATGTTGAACAGATCCAGAGGGGTCTCTGGTGAACTGAGAAGCATCTTTGAAAAAATATATAAAAGGCAGTAGACATTAGGAAACTAGGCACTTCAAACACCACTACATGGAGACTTCAAGGAAGGCAGTAGTGGCTGGGACAGACACACCATTCACACTCAAATTCTGCCACTCTGTATTTAATTTATGTTTGAGGACTCTTCCACTTTATTTTTCACTGCCACCCATGCTTTCATATGGTACTCTAGCAAGATTTTCAGTCTTCTTTTCTTAAGGTAATCAAAATGTAGCTTATGAAAAGATTATGTCATCAAAATATACCTGGTCAGACATGGGTGCTAACAAGGTAGGTGTGTGACTTTTTTCATTGCCTATTTAATATAACTTATATTTACTATACATTTTGTTAACCAAAGAAGAGCTCAGATATTTGTGGATCCCTTTCACACTCAGCATGGGAGCCCTGTCTGGTTAAATGATTCTCTCCCAGATTTACTATTCTTCTGTGCAGGACAAGCTTGGACCTGCATGGAAGTGGCTGTTTAGGAGCAGGACAGCAGCACACCATGCATATTAATGAAGGCATGCTGCCTGAGCTCCTATTCTTACATGGAGTGTGTAAAAGTGCTGGGGGCGTGTCTGAGAGCAGATCTCTCAGAATATACATGCCCCTGCGATGAAGAACAGCAGACAAATCCTAAAAGAATGATCGGGATCGCTCATAGGTGTACGCATACCCCCAGCAAGTTCCCCCATATGTACAAGAGCAATAGTTAAAACAAACACTATAAAGATATTTTATTTGTTTTATGAAGCAAATTAAATTTAACCATTGGTGCGTGGGTTTGCCCATTGCTTAGCTACAGTTAATGCAGCTTAAATGGCAGAACAGGATGAAAAGCAAGATATAGGCAAATGAAACAGTATACCAATAGTGTAGTGGGCAGAGCATTTGCCCTACAAGCAGTCATTCCCGGTATGAGTCCCACTGCAGCACATTCCATTTTCCATGTCAAATCACTTTAAGACCAATATTTATAGTTGCATATCCTACTAAGTAACATATATTTCTGAACTGGCGTACTGGATTAAATGCGGATGTGCAGTGTCAGTGTCATAATGTTGCAAAGTCCACAGATAATCACATGTGCCCCATACAGTATATGTACACAGGAATCAGGGATACAAATGGAAGGTAAAATGTGTAATGAATGATAACTCCATACAGCATCCAAATCCCCCACCTTCCCAAGAACCATTAGACATTACTTACTAAATTAGTGCAGTGTTAAGCGGGACTAAGCACTAGTAAGCAAGTGTAAACACTATTAAGCAGTAGTAAGTGGGAGTAAGCACCAGTAGTAAGTGGGTTTAAGCCCATTTGCGTGGGGTTAGGCAATGTGCACACAGGTTAAGCAATATTGAAGCTAACTTTCTGTAAGCATATGCAACCAGAGGTTAGCACTGCTTAGCTTCACACAAACCTGCACAAACCCACTTACAATTGCTTAAAAGTGCTTTAATCACTCTGTATGCAACAGCCGCTATTCTGGCCAGAAACAGAATAAACAGCCTGTGTAGGTCTTGAACCCAGGACCTGTACACTGTAGTCACTGTAGGTAACCACTAAGCCATCACAGCAGTACATATGATTGAGGTATCACCAAACAAATCCTCACTACGTGAAAATCAAACTAAACATGTGAAAGGAATCTATATACAGTCGTATGTTGTATAACCTACTACACAACACAAATATGTGAACTGGAGTACTGCAGTAAGGCCAGATGTGAGGTGTAATTGTAATAAAGTGTTAAGTCCCTTAATAAATACAAGGACCCCATACAGTGTAAGTACACATGAATCATAGAGTCCAGACACATATATAACATGTAATGAATAATAAATCGATGCCAAAAAGCAAATATAATGTAAATTAAATATTAAGCAACTCTAAGCATTGCGCAGCCCAGCTTAGTAGGTGTAAGCAATGTGTAGGCCTGCTAACTCAATTTGCCCATTGGTATACCCCTTTAAGCAATGCCAACCATAGGTAAGCAGCTTTGCTCATGGCTTAGCCTTTTCAAAACTATCCAATCACAGCAAAGTGAGAGAAATCATCCCTATTTAAACCTAACAGGCAGAAATACATCTCATAACTGGTTGTAGCTTCATCTTGCAAGCACCATGTCTGGAATGGGAGAGGGTGTGCACTTTTAGGAGCAGTGCTGGGGCATCCAGGAGTCCAGAGTCATGGCAGGACTCCTTGTCAAAGACCATGAGCAGAGACTGCTGCAGGGCCAGTACCAGGGTTCCCAATATAAAGAAGAAACCTGGGTCCATTTTGCCCATAACCTCACCAGTGCCACTGGCATACCCTGAACTGGTGAGCAGGTCAGGAATCACTATGCTGACTTAAAGTAGTGAAAGGGGGATTTCTTGGATAGTAGATCCAAGAGGCTAGGATGACAGGGGTGGTCCCAGCTGTGTATAAGTATCACTCCACCACCTGTTTAATAATCACCAGCTCATGTATATTATGGATAGGTATGACTAAATATCCCTCTTATGTCCTTCACAGTGGCAAGTGAGTGGGCTGCGATCCAGGAGGCCCATGGATGTCGCTTGGAGAGGTTGCGACGTGAGGCAGGTTAGTAATACCCTTGCATATACTGTAACAGGAAATAAATCTAAATATATTAGTAAGTTAATTGCCTGTATAAAACTTGTATTGTGTAAGGCAAGTACTGCATACACCAGAGAATATACTGCAGGAAGAGTCTCATATAGGCTGCATGTAAATAAAAGCATAATAGCCTGACAATAAAGGTCTGACTGTGGGACTGCATGTGTTTACACTGGTATCATATGGTAATGTAGATTTGCAATCACTTAATAGTACTGCTGTATTAAGCACTGTTACCCACACTGTGCAACATAAATAAAATGTGTAGAAATGTCTATATATGACTGGTGTAATCCCCAGAGGTCATTTAGTAAAATTGAGAGAGACACATAGAAAACAGTGAAAAGACAGACAACAAAATCCAAATAGCACACACAACTGAGATGTAAACTGTTGTATTTTTAGCACACACAGCCATGGTTCGAATCCTGGGAGTGGTAGTAGTCTGCATACAGAATCATGCCCCACAACTGTACCAATATGTCCAGAATGTCCAGTAAATTGGCCCATATCTGCTGCCTGTCAATCTGTCCACCTGGGAAATCAGTGAGATGATCCCAGACGTACAGGCTACAAACAAGAAATACAACTGATTGTCACACATCTATAAGAACAAACCTGTCAATCTAGCAACTCCCCAAACTGTTATGAGAGTAATAAGCCATCTACACCCCTATGTTGTCAAGCTGTGACCAGAGTGTGTACAGTAACAGAGTGAGATGTAAGGGCATAATACTAATGTGAAATTTTGTACTTTGGCTGGCAACATTCAGGTAGTGCTAACAAACATTGCTCCCACAGGTCTGTCAGATATGAACACTGTGCCCAGAAATAAAATATTGATACCCTGTACTGGTACTGTTTACTTTGGTATTACATGGCATTGTTATTGTTGCAGTTGCTCTGAATAATAAGGTATTACTCATCACTGTCACCCACACTCTGCTACATAATATAACTGTCTAGGAAATCCTGTATAAGAGTGATGTAATACAAGATCAGAATGTAAAACTACAAGAATATTATACACAGAAATCAGATACGAGATATACAGCAATATCTATATAGCACACACAACTGTGATGGACAGTGTTTTAATGTTAGCAGACACAGCCATGGTCTGAATCCTGGGAGTGTAAGTCCCCTGGAAAATCAGTGGGATGATCCCAGATGTTTAGGTATTGCTAACAAAAATTGCTCCCACAGGTCCGTCAGATATGAACACTGTGCCTAGAAATAAAAGACTGATGCCCTGTACTGGTAATGTTTACTCTGGTATGGTATGGCATTGTGAGTGTTGCAGTTGCTTTGAAAAATAATGTATCACTGCCACCCACACTGTGCTACATAATATAACTGTCTAGGAAATCCTGTATAAGAGTTTTGTAAGTCACTAAATGTGGAAGAGGGCAATAGTCTACATATGTCCCAGTTCACCTGCATGTGGTAAAGACATGGCCAGAGTCTGTGCAAAAAGAGATGGACAGGTATGTGCATAACATCAACCTGGAATCTGGGAATATGTGTAGAAACAGTAGTGTTAACAGACAATTCCTTCACAGGTATAGCAGGCAAGAGGTGTATACTGCAGGTAAAACCAATTCATGTATATAGTTGTCAATGGCCATATCACTGTCCAAACTAAGGCAATAGGGTAGTGTACTAATACTTGTAAGGTACAGATAACAGCACTGACTAGAAAAGTAATGCGAACTACAGGAATATATTAGTTGTTAATTGATATCTTTCTCCCCCCCACTATATCTCCAACAATAAACTAAATACCCAACTCAATTGGTACATGATGACTTCACTGTATTGTTGGAACATATGTCCTATTGTTTGATAATTATTTAAATCTGTTTCTATGTATCTGCTATGTTGAAATACTCCAAAATTGGTGGCATGGTGCCATCAATGTACCTGCATGCTGTTGTAATTACCACTATGGTCCCATATATGCATGTGTTCTGTTTGCTATGCAACTGTTCCATATCTGGTGTCTGGGTTAATGGGAATATCTATGCATGATTTTATACCTAATCCTGGAATGTGTTGACTATTACTAACCCACATATGTTGATAAAACATAAACACCATAGCACGTATGGGAATGCGGGTCCCAGTGGACCCACCTGTCCCACCTCAGCTGGCCGTGGCACTGGGCACCAGCACGTCTGAAGCCCAACACTGGACCGCCTCATCCATTGGTCCTGCACCACCTTCAGGTGGAACTGCCTCAGGGGATGGGGCTCACCCCCCCCTGGGAGCAGGCATAGACAGGAACCTGTTACCTGCCACCAGGTCTGGGTCGTGGTGAGTAGTGAGCTCAAGCAGCAGTTTGGAGATCTGCTATGCCAGCTTGAGGGCCACATGTCACAAATAGAGGGTTGGCCTGGCTCTCCAACTCAGCCCCCAGCACAACCACCTTCAGGGCTGTGAAGGTGCAGTGGTGACTGCCAATGGGTGGGGACCTCAGTCCCACTGTTTCCACTAGGGGGCTCATGGGCTTCCAATTTCCCAACACCCCCCCAATCAAGGTGTTTACCCCCCACATGTGTCATATACCACCCCTGTATGTGTCTTGTTTGTCTAGTCTGTTAACTTACCCAACCTACTTCCCCTAATATACCTACTTTCCCTCCCCAATATCCCACTCTCACCAGAAAAAAAAGGACAATCTGTTCCCAAAAAAAAAATCTTGCCCCATACATAGCTGTCCATTTCGCATATGTGTCCAATGGGCACATGTAATCTGGTCTAATGGGCATCACAACATATTACTGTTGTCCTCACCCCTTTCTTAGGGGTTTGAGTGTCCAAATCTACTTCCAAATTCAGTGTATATGCATAGCTGTTGTTGTAGAAGAAATGGGCAGTTATAAACCTTCCCTACACCCTTCCTGCACATCCCTATCTATTTTCCCCTATTGTCTTTCCCTCTTTCTGCCCCTTTTTCACCACTTTTCTATCAACGCTTTTTTCTTTTCTTTCAACGAAATTAGCATGGGGTAAGTGGCAGTAAGCAATTATAAACAGCAGTAAGTGGGTTTAAGCTTGTTTGCTTGGGGGTAAGCAATGCTGACACAGGTTAAGCAGTTTAGAAGCTGAGTATAAGAAACTGTAACTGGAAGTTAGGAGTGCTTACCTCTGTGCAAACCCGTGCAAACCCACTTACAACTGCTTAAAAGTGACTTACCACTAAGCCATGTCAGATATACATAACCATGATGTTTTCCAAACATATCATCCAGCACACTCATTCAACAGTACAGGAAATGTATGTCTGTCTGTATATATATTTATATTGAAATAGATATACCATATCTATATATGTAGATATATATATATATATATATATATATATATATATATATATATATATATATATATATATATATATATATATATATATATATATATATATATATATATATATATATATATATATATATATATATATAAATATATATATATATATATATATATGTATAAATATATATATATATATATATATATATATACATATATATAAGTATATATATATATATATATATATATATATATATATATATATATATATCTATATATATATATATATATATATATATATATATATATATATATATATATATAAATATATATATATGGGTCTACCTGACTTCATCAACAGCGGAAAACACCGACAAGCGAATCACGAGTGCTAGAAGATCGACAAGCAGAAGACTAACGCGATGGATGAAAACACCGACGCCGAGGATGCCGACATGGGAAAAGACTGTGTAAGTATGCGGTAGTGACGGACGTTAGGGTGCTAGTAAGGTAAGTGTGGATATTGACGGTCTGTGGGGATAGGGGTGGGTTAAGTGAGTTAGGGTTAGGGATTGGGTTAGGTAAGTGTGTGGTAGTGATAGTCTTTGGGTTAGGGGCGGGTTAAGTGAGTTAGGGTTAGGGCGTGGGTTAGCTGAGTATGCGATAGTGACGGACCTTAGGGTTAGGGTTTGGGTTAGGGTTGTAGATAGTTGTTCATGTGTGGTTTAGTGTGGGTTTGTAGGGATTTTGGTGTGCTTGTGTTGTGTGTGTGGTTTTTGGACAGGGGATGTGTTTTGTTTGTTGATTGTTGTTATTGTGGTGTGTGCAGTGTATGAGGTTTCGTGTTTGTGTACCGTCGGTTATTTCATTGTCGGGCATGAGAGGTTTCGTGTTTTTGCACTGTCGATTATGTGGTGTTGGTAATTTCGTTGTCAGTGTTCTGGGGTGTCGATTATGTCAGGTAGAACCATATATATATATATATATATATATATATATATATATATATATATATATATATATATATATATATATATGTGTGTGTGTGTGTGTGTATGCATAAATAAATATATCTATATATGTATACATAGACATATATCTAGATATAAAATAGAACATAAACAAAACATATATGTTCACATGCACCGTTAATGGGGGTGAGGGAGCCCAAACAGCATACATCTTGTACGTATAGATATCCCCCCACAGCCAAATATGTCTGCCCTGTAATACAATACCAACTGTTGCAAATCCAATAACCAGGACCTGACACAACATGGGCACAAGATGTTAAAAGTACTCCATCCCACCAGTATGATGTCAGGCTGGTATCAGTAACATATCATGCAGTACAGTCAGGCTACCATAGGGAATGTACAATGTGGAAACAATCAACATTGCTAAGATACATATACACAGACACATACATGCAGATACATACACATATATTTATATATATATATATATATATGTGTGTGTGTGTGTGTGTGTGTGTGTGTGTGTGTGTGTGTGTGTGTGTGTGTGTGTAACTACACATACACACACACACACAGATATGTATAGGAAGATACATATGTAGAAGGTGCACACAATACGGAACAGCCACTATACCTGCAGTTGCCATCTTACCAAGTGAACACAGTATGAGCCACCCATACACATGACAATTGCCTGAAACATATACCCACAGATAGGTCAAAGGATATAACACAGGTCTATATTAAAATATCGAACAGAATGAATGTCGAACGGCCGAAATATTGAAAGGGCATCGTGTACTGGTTTGTGGGATTGGGGTTCAGTGAAGATCGGTAATTTTGCCCTTTCCTCACTGTAGTGCGGTCTTGGAGTTGGTATAACTAATTAGCGGGGGGTGTGAGGGGCACAGCTCCCCCAAAACCAAGTTATTTGAACTGCACTTTCGATATTTCGGCCGTTCGACATTCGTTCCATTCGATATTATAATATAGACCCTATAACACCACACACAGGTTTGCATACATGGGAAAGCTTTATTTTTGCACTATTACAGTTGTATATGACATGTCATATAGCTGTTTAGACTCTGACATACATATAAACAGACTAATGCAACTGTCAAACAGTTATATTAATACAGTATTCTGGAAAGGTTTACATATGTTGCTGTCCAGGCCGAGGCCTTCAAGTAGTACAATAGTAAAGACAGACTGGGCCACAGGATAACAATCAAGCAACAGTAAGTAATGCAGATGTATAGTCCAGCAGCCTTTATCTACACTCTGTGCACAATCCCTAGGAGTAAAGACCTCAGTTGACACAATGGGATGTATCTGTTACATAACAAAGCATAACTGACACCATCACAATCACACTGACAAACAAAATAGTCTGTATGGCAGGAAGCAGTACGCCTTAATTTACCCAAGGTGAATTGTGTGGTAATGTACATCCAGATACCTTAAGGCAGCTTACCCCTGATACCCTCACATGTTGTAACAGCCTAGGTTAGTTATGGTGCATCCCCCCCCCCATAGACTGACATACAGGGCCATATACCACTGTTACATACACTAGCCTCTGGAGTGCATAAGGGTACACATGTGTTGTGTAGATGAAGCCCACACATGTATGGACCCAACCCCACAATATGTGTGTGGGCCACAACAGCAGTGGACTGATGGCAGGAATGGCAGCATGATATACTCAAAGCCTACCACATAACAACCCCTGACAGCATATCATATGGACAAAGCCTGGTATGTAGGTGGAGAACAGAGGCTGGAACACAGGCCCATATACGAAATACTGTTGTCATACACTAAGCAAGTCACTGGTGTTACAGGATAGTCTGCAACATACCCTTAGTCAGGCAAATGAAGTTATAAACAAAAATGGATGCAGCCATGTACTGATAGCACCCAATACACACACTGCCAGTGACATATCTGACACAAGACCTGTGTGGTGGACAGACAAAACATAACAGGCACACCTCTGGCCATCAAGTGGATAGGCCTACAATTGAGAGTTATGCAGACAGACTGTGCATTCCATGTTAATCTAGTATGTACACACAAAACCTGTAACACCAGTGCTATACAATGCATACAACAACACTACTGACACTGTCTGTATTTCTGGAACCACATACAAATATGTAGCTGGCCTTTATGTGCAAGTTCTCTTGTAAGAGGTATTGCTACCTGCTATCTGTAACACTGCTGCTCACACACAGGAAGGATATCCACCATACAGGAAAGGTAAAGGGACCACACCCACATGATTTAGAGATTTATAATAGTGGGTTGCCATGACAGTGGTAATTGGAGCACTGCACAGTTTGCTGCATGCAGGTAGCAGGTGGAGGACACTGACTGGTGCAGAGGCCATCACCTGATCATGTGCATCACCTACAACATCCATGTTGCAATCTATCCAAAGCAGCTCAATCCATTTACTGGAGAGAGCCCGAGATAGAGAGAGAGAGAGAGAGAGAGAGAGAGACAGAGTGAGTGAGTGAGTGAAAGGCAAAAAAAAAAAAACAACAAAAAAGAAAACATCCATCCAGCAAACTATCCAGAAGAGACATCATTCCTACAACAGGAATGTGAAGTGTATATGCATGTAATTGTAGTAACTGATCCATAATAATGAGATAGATGATGTGGAATGATTTATATGTGCCATCAGGTGTTGTTGTAATGATGTTCAGCTGAACAACTGCTAAGGACAATAGAGTCTATCCCTGTAAGTAGCGGGCCATACCCGTCAACTGTGCAGAGCAGCACTGACTGAAAAGATGTAAGCCATAATAGTGTCTGTTGTGTAATGGGAAGAATGTTTATTACTGTGGTCGAAAGCTGGTGGTGGAAGTAATGCCATAATGATGGACACATGGAGTCCACAGCCTACCACTTGCAGCATACTCAGGTTAACCTGTATTGTAGCATGCTGGAATGCCATATGTGAGTAATATGGTTACCTGTAATCTGGCCCTACATATACCCGCCTAATTTTAGGCTGTGTCCATATGTGGCACCTGCCTGTGTTGTAGCAAGGCAGAACAGTGCAGCTGTGCAGGAAGGTGTTGTGAGATTGTGGACCTGATGGCTGAATGTACCCGATGTATAGGTGCATATATGTGTACATTCTATATATATATATATATATATATATATATATATATATATATATATATATATATATATTTATATATATATAGATATATATACATGTATGTCCACAAATATACAGATACCCATATGTAGACATATATATATATATATATATATATATATATATATATATATATATATATATATATATAAACACATATATACATCATATACATCTACACATATATAGATAAATATGTATATGCACAGGTCTACATATATACAAACACACACACACATACACACACACACACACACACACACACACACACACACACACACACACACACACACACACACACACACACAAATATATATATGTAAATACATGTCCCCTATATTACCACCACAGTGCTGCATGCTATGTGAGAGGGAACAGCACACATAGCAATACAAATATATACAGCTGTCAGTGTGTGCAACATGGATGGGTATGTTACATGTGAACCCCTTGCTGGGACCACATTGCCCTTGTCTGTGAAGTAGGGAATGGAAATATGGGGAAGTATGGCAGGTATAGTTGTGGAGGTGGTCCAGGTTGGTAGATATAGAGAACAGCCTACAGGGGTGGTATGTGACACATGTGGTGGGTAAACACCCTAGATGGTGTGTGTGGTCTGTGATGTGGATGCCCCATGGGCCCCACTATGGACACAATGGGAACAAGACTCCCACCCACTGCTACTCACAAGAGCAGTCCATGTCCTAAAGGTGCCTGGCCTGGAGGCTGAGCAGGAGGAGCATGTGGACCTTGTGAATGTATACTGGGTGCCTCAAGGTGATGTAGCACATCCCAAATGTGTCTGTGGAGCCCGCCATGGAACAGACACTGGACCTGACTTCGGGGACAAGATCATGTCTGTGTGTGCCCCCAGGGGGACAACATCCTCTGAGTTGGTTCCACCTGAAGGTAGTGCTGGACCAGTACATGAGGAGGTCCCAGGGTGGGTCCCACATGTGATGTGGCCTGGTAACATGGGCAGATGAGTTTGGAGAGGTGTTTCTTCTGGCAGATATTCCCTAAACATGATATTGCGTCACTGTTATAGAATATATGTGGGTAGTAATAGTCTACACAATCCCAAAACATGTCCAACAGCATGCATAGATATCTCCAATAACACAGAATGTCAGATTTGCAGCAATCACAAAGCTAGCGTACCACAGGCATATATGGAACCATAGTGGCCCTGACAATAGCATGCAGGTAAATAGTCTGTAGCAGACCAGCAATGATAGTGTTCACACAGGGAACGTGGCTACAAACACATAGCACAAAGTGTGGTACAATAAAATATCTGTCCCACTGGTAGGTAAGCTGTAGCCATAACTATTGAGTTGTGTGTACAGCTTGTTGTCACTGATATGGTGGGGGGGGTGACAGAGATGTGTATTAAGAACTGTAGTAGCCTTTCTGTATGAGTTGTTCAGACCTGTTCCCATCTTTATGTGTTCCAGGCAAGATGTCACATGGACGGCTTTCTCAGCTGTTGAGAATGAAATAGTGCTAAACCACCTAATCCAGCACTACCCTATCCTGTTTGGCCAGGCTGCCCATGAGCAGTAGGAGCGGACCACCCTGTGGAATGACCTAGTCCACAGGGTCAATGATAAACAGACATGCATACATGGTAGTATTGCGGACATGTACTGTTGATGTCTGATGCACCCACCCTGTAGTAATGCCACAGATGTGGCCACTGACTTTGCATTTCTCACCCTCTTATGTAGGTCCCTCTGGTATACCACCAAGGCAGCAGCCTGTAGCTGGTGAGTATGGTTTATGTTGATGCTTGCCAATACACTGGGCATATAATGGCTATGGTATATTCCATGCACACATTAAACAAACCTACTCAGAATGCATGCTGTACATGTGCACATATTGCTGCTATTAAATGCATGGCATCCCAGTGGTGACCATGATGGGGTACTGGAAGGGTATGTCAGACACCTGCAAGATAACTAACATCCTGTCATTGCAGAATGTGTCCACAGGGAGTAACATAATGGTGGAGATATGGCCTACGGTAGGAACATGTTTGAAACATCACCTGTATTTAGTGCAACAACAGTGTATATACCAGTAGTACAATGGAAACTGTTACAGAGTTACACCATGGCATAACATATTACTGTGGTCTACATTATCAGCTGGTACTAGGCTATAATAAGTGGTGTTCAGTGTATGGGACACTGCAAACTGACACATGTGTAGGCCTTACTTGTCAAGTATCTGCAAACAGGCTGAAGGTGGGGTGGGGTTGTCAGCATGACACACCAGTGCACTGCAGCAGGGATCCTAAGAATGCTAAGAATGGCTGTATCTGCACACAGTCAGGTTCCGGAACTGTAGCAGATGTAATCCTACCCCCACAGCAATAGTCACGGCAGTGTGTGAACACCAAGGGATGTACACATGAATAGACCTTGTAATCATGCAAATATGGGGGACATGCGTAGGGCAGACTGAAAATACACTGGCAAATGCAGATGGCCCATACTAGTATACCCCTGCTAGGAGTAGTCACTGTTGTAGTACACATAACAATATGTGCAACAAACCATCATGATAAAGGTATGCACACATATGCACACACATGCATCGTGGTTAGCATCCACAAACATAATACATTCTGTAGACACTGCATGTGAATGTACAGGACATATGTCACATATCGGGCTCATGTACTGTTAATATATGTGATGATGTGGTCCCATGGCAGATCAAGGAAGGGTGCGTCATATCAATAAGGGAGTGTACACTCCAATATCCATGGTGTGCTGATGGTTGTCAGTGTAATAGTATTGGATTGGTCATGCATGGTTCGCTGATGTTGAGATCTGTAAACCAAACATTGGGCATTCACAAATTACATCTGTCCACATATCATGCTAGGTATGTGTTGCTGAAAAAACATAGGGGGTGTAAGCATTAGAGATGATATAACTGACACAGTACTACAAATTCAGCAATGGGTTGTACACCTGTGAGGTTTGGTGCACATTACATGGTGGGGGTGCAGAAGAGGGGCACAGTAATACTGTGTATATGGGTGCAGTGGTATCCAGGAGATGGGGCATCACCTACTAACACAGCACATGCATCACACACATGTATACTGTTGCTAGCATGGATTGACTATAGCTACACTGCATGCTGTTGTGTACTATATGTTATGCATGTTGACAGATGGGTAATAGGAGGACTGTGTGTACTATCACTGTGCAACCTCACGTGTATATATGTGTGTGTGTGTGTGTGTGTGTGTGTGTGTGTGTGTGTGTGTGTGTGTGTGTGTGTGTGTCTCGGTGGATGGTTATTTTGTCTGTAGGGTCACTCTGGTGAAGTGGAGGGAGGTTGATGCATGTAGGATGCATGTGTGTGTGTGTGTGTGTGTGTGTGTGTGTGTGTGTGTGTGTGTGTGTGTGTGTTTGTGTGGGTGTCCATGTATGCACATGTGTGATTTTGGGGTTGCTGATACAGCAGTACTTCCCTTTGAGATTGTGCAGTACATGGGCATGGACTGAGACATGACACACCAGGAATACTTGTCATATATGTAATCACAGGACAGCTGATAGTATAATAAGGTCTGCAGTATGGAACATGCATTGGGAGGGAAGGTAGACACCAGGTATACCCTTAATATTGCATTCAACAGAGGTGACTGACAACCTACATATGCAGCACTACAGATGCATTGGGGAATTACTAGACTACACCAGGTAGTGTAACTATATATTACAGTTGTCACATGATAGGTTGATTGAGCAGGATATCTGGCATGTTCTGAGCAATACTTACACATGACATTCCAGTGCATGATATTATGGAGTGAACATAATAGCCCCTCACATATAGGGGCCATGCTCACACTGCCCGGACATACACAGGGTGAACACTGAATGACAGCAGTGAGGCCATGTAAAACGACTCCACTCAGGTCAGGGAGGAAATGGAGTAACAGGTCTTGTGTTATGATCACTTGTCTAGGCATTTACAGGAATGATACTTTAATGAGTGGTATTGAATGTATGTTACCAAGTGTGATGCAGGATGGAGAATGCATGGGAATAAACATGGGACTATCTGTAAAGTCACGGACAGGTAGGTATTAAGGTGGTTTTGTTTGTGTGTGTGTGTGTGTGTGTGTGTGTGTGTGTGTGTGTGTGTGTGTGTGTGCGTGTGTGCGTGTGTGCGTGTGTGAGTGTGCACTGTTATGTAATGTTGTGCAGGTCTTAAAGTGGATTTATTGCTTCCCCCCCGCAGGTAGCGAGGTAGGTCATGGTCCCTCCTGCATGCAGTCTGATGTTGGTGTCCATAATGACACCGAAGATGATGATAGTATTGTTGAGGCACAGGTGGGGTTGTCAGGGGCTGAAACAGTGCCATCATTTCACATTCCCCTTTCAGCCACCCCAACCCCGGACACAGTTTCAGTGCTTATATGTACCCCATCACTAGTGGCCATAGTAGAGGGACAGCTGGTGCTTGGTGGCAGTGCAAAGGACAGTGTGGTAGCCATGTGTACTGTGTCAGGTCACAACAGGCATAGCTGGATGTCCGGCAGGGCACCACATAGGCAGCTGTCCCAGGGTGCTCATGTTAGGGTCGCTGGTCATCATACCCCTGGCAGACGTGCCACACCTGGTACCACAAGGCACATGTTTCAGACTGTAATGGAGGTGCAGGCACGTATGAAATGTTACACCAGACAGGGCTTGAGGCTGCAGAGGGCTGCGCTCACATCTGCAAGCGACAACTTCCGTGAACTCTCTGGAGCCATCCATACTTATACCGAGCTCATGGATAGACAGTTTAGTGAGATGATGGCCCTTATCAGCCGTGGTTTGTCCATGGTTGAACATGTGGTGGGAGTGCGGCGACAGCTGTGTGGATGTAGGCCAGCAACACCAACAACTGGTAGTCAACGTGGATGTGCTAGTAACCCAAGAGGCTCCCGTAGTGGCAGTACCTGCCCCGGCACTGCGGGGGGGGGCGCTGTCCACACCACAGCAGACCATGAGCACATGGTCCTGGCCAGTCCCAGGAGGGACCTGGTTCCAGCAGACATCTGTCATCATCAGGGGAGAGTAGCACTTTGAGGCCTTTACCTGGATGTGCCCATGGAACCCCTGGCAGGTACAGTCCATGTGTCCTTGGCCAGAGGCTGTGAACTACACACCCTGTCAGGTATGGTCTGCAGCTGTCCATAAACACCTGTGTAGGGCAGCCACATGGCAGAACTGTGTGCATGCATACCCACACATTATCCAAGCATACCTAGGGCAACCCCATACCTGCACACACCACATCACCATGCCCAGTTCACCTCATTATACCCCTCAACCACACACATGGTGTCATATGCATGGCCCACGCTCGGCCTCTGGCAAACCAACAACATACCCTGTGCATATGATGATACCTGTGCCACATCCCTGTCATCCATAACATCAATGCAGGGACAGGCTAAAATGGTTCTGATGCACATGGTGACTGTACTACAGTGTAACAAAGTATTGCAGTGTAACATGTTGTCAGGAGTAAAGTTTAATGCATACATGGCAGGTAGTGTAGCCATCCAGGAATAATGCATTATAGCTGTTAGCAACACTGTTTGATGGTGGCCTCCATAATGTTATCCATTTGTGTTGTAGGTGTACATGTGTCAGCAGGAGGATGGTCTGCAGTCATATTCCACAAGGGGCATGGCACTGTGGTGACACCATGGCTGTGACATATCTGGGGTACAGTTGAATGCATGTCACAGGTTTGTATAAAAGTTATTGCCTGTGCCACATAGACAGGTGCCCCGCTGGGACATGTATAATCTGCAACCTGATGTAGACCCATCCACATACACGCACACTCTTACTTGGCAACACTGGGACTAGACCCCTACCTAGGTATGTAGTGCTACTAAAGTGTGTGGCTTTTATTGCACAAACTACATAGCTTTTAGGGTGAAGTGTGTTCCAGGTTACATGTTACATGCAGAAAATTCCCAGACATGCACAGTATGCTAATGGGGGATGTAATGGGTGTATATGGGCAATACATAGTGTGACATACCTTCATATAAACATTAACAGACACGTAACAGGTAGACACACGTCTGAGAGACCTGGGCCTATCTCAGCTAACTAACTTGACCATGTGTCCAGTGTGTTACAGGTAGGCTGCACACAGCACATGCATAACTGGGCTGGATTCTGGTATCAGTTACCTGTATGGTTAATGGTGACAGCGATAACCATAAAGTGGTACATGGGACATATACTGGGTGTACTGTGGTGTAATGACAGTGTACACAGCACCCACATCCCCAGTGGAAATTGTACTCCATGAAACCCATGATGACACTCTGAAATACCCACCATCACACATTGCCCACGCCTGCGATAAACCCCATTGTATATCCCAATAGTGGTACTATAGGGAAATACATCTAATGCACATGCCATAGACATAGTAAGGTGTTGCATTGTCATGCCTCACCTATGGGCAGCAACAACACTATCTGTACTACTGTGTGACAATGGGTATTGTAATAGTGGCCTTGGAATGCTGTACCCTAGAGATATACAGACATGCACACATAAACACACTTACCAGAACTCAATGGGTATCCCATGCCTATCAACCCATTTATACAACACTGTTGTGCTGGTACTGCAAGGCTCGTGTAGCTGGTAGAGAGAGAAGCATAACAGGGTACAGCAGCAGCCATAACTGACTATGGCAATGGGTGTTGCGATGCTTGTGAAGGCCTTCATGGAAATCCCAAGTACAGGTGTGCTAACACACAGACACTGCTATACTCAGTAATGCACACATACACATGTGTCTGTACTGGGGTGCATCGCTGCATGTGGTCATAGCTGTGTACCTAGCTATTGTTCATGGAGAGATGGGTTGTGTAGGGGATGTGTGTACAGTGGTAGTCTGCCACCTGCCATGTGGCAGCAGGCAATCTATCGACAGACACCACTGTGCTGACCCCCAGGGTAAGAGTGACATGCATCAGCCAATCCTCTGGGTGCCTCCTGCACACGGCCACTGAGGTGATCAAGCTGACATGTATGCAACATGTATTACAACACATGGTTAGTGTCTGTAATGGATACATGTACCCAAGCATGTTCTTTTGATTGTGGTAGTGTAGAGGAGGTAGCTGTGGCAAGTGGTGCATACAGTGTGTTGTCTCCTATATGTGCCAGTTCTTATACAGCTGGGCAGACATGTCAGTGGCAATCAAGCATAGGTTGCCTGTACATATCACAGCTGGATACCTGCCATCTGCACATCTGTACAGAGACTGACAGTCATCAGCGTGAATGTAGCTATGCAGTAGGATGACTGTGTTGACAGATAGACGTTTGAAAACAATATGTATGCCATAACTACATGTTGGAAGCCCTAACTAACTTGTGGTGTACAGATGGTAGTCTACAGTTACATTCCACGTGTCAGATCATTATCCAGTAGGGGATATATACTGTGACACTGCTCACATACCAGGGATACAACAGGGAGGCCTCAGAGTCCAGCTTTCCCTGCAGGTGTGCTTGTTGTCACTACTACATTTACTACTCTACTCTTGCCTGGGAAAGCACTGTAAACTGCAGTACCACCATGATACACTACATGCCAGTGTGACAGAATGTACCCTGGGCTACTACCCCTGTATGTAACACATTCACATGGATAACAGTGCTGTACAGGCTTCATGTACGTGTGTGTCCCAGAAATAACACTCACACCCTTGCTACTGTAATGACAGCACATAGGCGCATGTATTGTACATGGCATTACATACACTTATTACAGATGTCATTACCGTACTATGTTATCGGACTGGGTGGTGTGAACCGGTTAACAGTGCTAAGCCATGCTTAGCAGGTATCAACATTGCTCCAATATAACAGCTAAGCTGATTTGCGCACTGGTAAGTGAAGTCTACACTATGTAAGTACCTGTACATTTACCCATAGCATAGCACTGCTTAGCTTTGTGCAAACCCATGCAAATGCACTTAAAGCTGCTCAAAACTTCCTTAACCACTCCGTATCTGACAGCCCTTGTTCTGCCCAGCAACAAAATGAACAGCCTGTGCAGGTCTTAAACCCAGGATCCTGCACACTCTACAGAGGTGCCGGAAGCTGTTAAAGACCCTCACACCATCCACCCCAGAGGGTGTGAGGGGCACTTAGTGATCTAAAAAGGGCATTTTTTTAAAACTATTTACTACCACAACATAGGATCACTTGGAGGACATTTTAAACTTAGCCAATTTCCCTTTTGGTGCTTCAGTTAACATTTCCTGATTGGTCTTACCTATCCCATGGCTGATAATTGTATATTAGCCCTAGTGAGAATAAATGTGATCATACTATAGATAATTTGAGGATACCCATGTAAGGGGTGCAGCATTTAGGAACTGCCTCTATTCATTAGTGGCATGAGGGACAATCTTGGAGTACATTTTCTATTACCTAGCCTTAGATCCAAGTTGCATTTGAATATGGATGGGGATGAGCTTTGCTTTACTTGAATCAATAGTCTGTTCTGGAACAGTGGTAGCCTCTGTGATATATATCCATCTCTCCACAACATTCAGTTTAGATACCTGGACTAAGTATTTCTGATGCCATTTGGCTTGCTGATGTTCAGTAGGTCCATCTGTATTAGGTCAGAGGATGCCTTATGTGCCAGACATGTCACCTCTAAGCACTCTGTAGGATACTGAGTATAGTGATAAATCTTTGAGGTGGTCCATGCAAGACCTATTGTATAGGATGTGTATCCTTTTAGTAAGGTATCTCTGTGGACATTCCAATTATTGCATAGGTCTGGACAGCTACATGCCAAAGTGAGCATTATACAAAATGACTGACCTAATGAGGGCTTTTAAAGGGGGACAACAACATCTCTAGATCTAGTCACAATTAATTTGTTTATAAGCTGTGCAATATAGAAAGACTTTCTTATGACTCTGGGCACATGTTGGTCAAAAGTTAGGTCACTGTACACACAAGTTCCCAAATGCCAAACAACTGGGTCATTTCTCAGGAGTCATTGTCAATTTGGCAGTTCCCTGGTAAAGATGATTTCCCAAAGGAGACGATAATGTATTTCTTGGAGTTTAGTTTTAATTCATGATTCTGGCACCAGTTATTGTTTAGGACAAGCCTTCCTGCATAATGGTTAAGTCATTTGGGGATTCAATAACTGCTCCTAGTTTGCAGTCATCTCAAATGTAGTCGGTCAAAGCCCTTTGGTATTACCTTTTACTTCTGAGATGTATATGTCAAACAGAAAAAGTCTCAGCACTGAACCCTGGGGGACTCCATTGGAGATTGGTTTCTTCCACTGTTTTGATCTCCTGCATCCTGTGAGCAAGCATACATGCATGCATTCTTTGATTCACCTTCCTAATGGTATTAACCTAATTCTATTAAATTATATTCCTTGTATAACACAGCAGTACTTAGAATGTGTTTTAAATTTGTAGTTTGGAACAGCTTCAAGTAAGCAATGAAAAAAATGTATGAACCAATAATGACAAAACTACCCATTTCAGAAAATTTCAACCATAAAAGGCCACTCAAACGTCTGTCATTACAACCCCTCAATAGCAGTAAATTTGCAAAATCTCTGCAGAAGTAAGTCATCTAATTAATTTCACATTAAAGGGATCTGTAACTAATGAAGAGGTTGCTGCTTGCAAACAACTTTATAGTTCATTGTTTCATCTACAAATAAAGTGCCTGTTGCCATTAAAGAATAAATTGCCTATGCTACATTAAAAAATGATTAGGTAGTAATTTTGCAATGGGGAATGGATGGGAAGCAGATAACAGAAACATAGATACTAGGTAACTCCTCCAAAGGAGGACATTAATAGGACTGCAGCATCCACTACCTTTACAGCAACACATTGAGCCAAAATTAGAGACCTCCTTGGTAAGGAGGATCACATGAGAGGTACAGGCTTGATATAGTAAACCTGTCAACAAGCAACACTTTTGCAGTTAATTGCATTTTTCATGGCCATTCCAGTAACAAGAGGTTATGGAAAAGCTTCATCTCTCAGCATCTCCATGCATAAAACAACTGCATCCAGGTCCAGTAGACAAGTATGCTGTAATACCTTAGTCGCACACTCATGAATACACTATCCTAAACAGATAAATGTGGAATAAATATAAAAAAGATAATGTGAACAAGGTGCACAATCGCTTAAGTGTAGCGATGTACACTGACATGCACACACAGCTAGCTGAGTTTGCAGCTGCAGTAAATGACACTCCCACCCTTCTGGGAGTTCAGACTGAACCTTCTGGCAGCCATCACTGGGCCTCAGCACCGTCTCAGGAGTTGGACTCAGCATGTTATTTCTCCTGCCAATATTACTTGTGATGTTGTGGCATAAAGACTGACGTTAGCTACATGTATTTCTCAAGACACTATTTCTTCAGAAAGCACTTTATGTAACTCCATCACAATGTACCAGCTTTCTACATTAAATGTACTAATATTCAAGTGTTCCTAACTAAATCTGTCTCTGACAGTAATTGTGTAATTTTTACCGAGATAGCTAGACCCACACAGATACTACACCGTAAACACGCGCCTTTATTATCGTATATTGTCAGAGTATTTCCTTATGCTAACATAAGATGCAGCTAATGGTCAGATGCATCAAAGGCCCCATATGGTTAAATATAACATCACAGAATTCCGAGGTTAAAGTTTCTACCTCTCAACTCTAGAATCCAGGAAATCATCTGGAGGTATAAACCAAGCAGGAAAATAAGAATGTATGTTTAAAAATGTATACATTATGTAAAGACGTAATTGAAGCCTGAAAAGAGGTATATACATCCAAAACAAGGACAACTAATGGATCTGCACATCACCATTATATATGATTAGGAAGAAATGCACATTTCCCTGCAGTAGTAGAAGTCAAGTAACTTGTTACATTTTATTTTTTTTGGGCAAGTCATGCTTCACCACAATCCACCTAGTCGAGATACACACACACACACACACACACACACACACACACACACACACACACACACACACACACACACACACACACACACACACACACACGCACCAGTTTCCTTACCTTACTTCATAGGTTCATAGGTTCATACTAGGCTATCTGCCCTAGGGCATTTATAAGCCTAGCCAGAATGTGTTTGGCTTTCGCCACCCATTTTAAATTTATTTTGCTATGCCCTTTTTCGAGGTTAGTATATTGTGCCT
The DNA here is from genome assembly GCF_019279795.1 of Protopterus annectens. Lineage (NCBI taxonomy): Eukaryota > Metazoa > Chordata > Ceratodontiformes > Protopteridae > Protopterus > Protopterus annectens. The sequence continues at coordinate 613,388,291 of NC_056746.1, read as the reverse complement.
CTGTCTAACAGTGACACAGAAGTGATACCCGGGGTAAACCTACGATCTCCCATCCACTCATCAAGATTCCTCTTGAAGAGAGTCAGTGAGGGACTCTGCCTAACCTGGACTGGGATTTTATTCCAGAGTGAAGGGAGCTTCTGGGTTATGAATCTGTCCCTCCAGCATGTCCTATTTATTTCAGTGCTGAGGTTCAAGTCTCTCGAGCGCGTAGCTCAATGGGATTTGGATTTTCTGAGGTGCAGCATGTCCATTAATTCCGGGTTGGACATGGCTTTATACATCAGGCAAAGATCGCCTCTGAACAGGCGGTATGCCACTGAGTAGAGCTGGAGTTTCTTTAATCGGGCAGGATATGGCATCTGTCTGAGCCCTTTGATCCTCTTGGTGAGGTACTTTTGGGGTCTTTCCAGTTGTTGCAGGTGTCTGGTAAGGTACATCCCAAAAGGGGCATTGTACTCAATTATGGGCCTGATGAGGGATGAGTAAAGAGGCACGATGACCTCCCCTGATCTAGATGTGAATCCCTTCATGATTAGGTGGGCTATATAAAATGTTTTTCTAACCACTTTGGCCATGTGGTTATCAAATGAGAGATTGCTATCAGCTTGGGTCCCCAGGTCCCTAATTACTTCTTCTGTACTTAATGGATTACCACCTACGTGGTAATTTGTGGGCACTTTGTTTTTGCCAAAGGGGATGACTATACACTTTTTGACATTTAGCTTGAGGCCATGGCTCTGGCACCAGTTGTCTGTTTCTATGAGGCCCTTTTGGAGGATGCTTGTGTCAGCTGGAGAGTCGATTGTGGCGCCCAGTTTTCAGTCATCTGCAAACTTGGTCAGCCACAGTCCTTCCATGTTGGCCTGTACCTCCGAGAAATATATACCGAACAAGAGAAGTCCCAGGACTGAGCCTTGTGGGACACCACTTGTAACTGGTTTGGAGTCTGACATGGCTCCAGCAATTCTAACCATGTGGGTTCTGTCCTTGAGCCAGTTTGCAATCCATCTAGTGACATAGGGGTTTATATTTAAGCTGGTGAGCTTATCTATAATGCCCGAGTGGGGTATTGTATCAAAGGCTTTTGCGAGGACCAGGTAGGCTGTGTGGAACACCTTTCCCTCGTCAATGGCCTTGGTGACTGTTTCAAAGAAATCAACCAGGTTTAAGAGGCAGGATCCAGTGTCTGTAGGTCCCCAATATCTTTATTTATGAGGTTCATGATGATCCTTTCCATAGCTTTGCAGACCAAGCTAGTCAGGCTTATGGGGCGATAGTTTCCAGGATCTGTTGAGGCACCACCTTTATGGAGAGGGACCACTGTTGCTGTACGCCACTCTTTGGGCACATATCCTGTAGTAAGGCTGAGATTGAACAGTAGTTTTATGTTTGGGTTTAGCTCTTCTTGGAGTTCATGTAGGATGCAGCCTAGGACACCATCTGGTCCCATTGATGCTGTGTTTTTTGCTTTGGAGAGGGCGGCTCTTACCTGAGCATCTGAGATGTCAGGGGGGCAGCACTTTGCTGGGATAGATATTTGCCCTTTGGTGGGAGGGGGGAGAAGTTTGCGCTGAACCTATCAGCTAGGATGTTGGCAATGTCTGTGGGTTTGGTGTATTTTTTGTCATTTTGGACTAATTCTGAGCATATCTGGGAATCACCACCCAGGTTCATAACATAACTAAAGAAAGCCTTGTGATTATCCATAGTGTCCTGTGCAATTTTTCTCTTGAAGCTGACCTTGGACAATTTTGTGAGTGCCTGTAGTTTTTTGCTAATACTGATCAGTGATGCCTTCCCTTTTTGGGATTTTGCTCTATCATTTAGTAGCTTCCTCCTTCTATTGTATAGTTTGTTTATGGCTGGGATCCACCAGACAGGACGTCTGCCTTTGAAGGATTGGGCCTTGGTTTTATTCAGGATCGCATGATCCATGCATTCCTGAAGGTGTTCATAGAATGCATTTATAAAGGATTCTGCAGTCTGGGCCGTATTTTCCACAGGCCCGGGGGCTTTGAAGGATTCCACATCGGTTTTGAGGAGTGTGAAATTTGCTTTAGAGAAGTTTTTCACTGTGGTTTTCTGGGCAGAGGGTGGGGTCGGGATGTGAATATCCAGCAAGATTAGTTTATGGTCTGATCTTACCAGTGAGGGATACACTTCTGGTCTGAAGCATAGAGTCCCCATGTTGGTGATGATCAGGTCCAGTATGTTTTCCCCTCTTGTGGGAGTGGTAACAAGTTGTTCCATAGCATTTGAGTTTATAAATTCTAGGAACCTTTGGGCTAGGGTGTTGGAGCTAGAGTAATGCTCCCAGTCTATGTTTGGGTAGTTGAAGTCGCCCAACATAATGGTGTTTGGAGAGACCTTCATATTTTCCAGTGTTCTCAGGAAGGCCGAGTTGGGTTCCTGGGTTTGGGAGGGTGGTCTGTAGCAGACTATAAACTGGAAGGCAGTTTTACCCACTGTTAGTTGCACATGGATAGTCTCTGATGCTTCATACTTTGCCACCAACCTGGAGGTGTGGGTATCTTTGATGAATATCGATACTCCTCCTCCTTTTGTGGTTCGGTCCAAGATCTATACCATTTTCCTTTCCTTCCGTTCAGGTTCTTCACCTCGACTGCAGCAGCCGATAATCCCTTCACAAATGGCTTGCATTTGAGCTGACAGTAAATCTTAAATCAGCTCGAATTTGAGCTGACAGTAAATCTTAAATCTCCCGCTTGTCTCACATTTGAGCATGGCCAGAAATGCTTAAACTCAGTTCTGAGAGTTGCTGGATCTGCTGCAAAAGTGTGGGGGGGGGGTTCCCCTCCCCCCTCGCTCTGTGGTTCTGGCATCCATGACACTATAGTCACAACACTTAACCACTACACCATGACCATTGTGAGGACAACTGTTGTTTTTCCTATATATCTGTCAATACACATATTGATTAGTATTGAACAATTGTTTTTACTTCCACAATGTGTACTACTTGTTATTAATATGGCTGTGTCATCACATATGTTGTTTAATCATAATGTACACATATCAGATACATACAGTGAGATACATCTGGGAAGGTATACACAACCGTGATGTTTGCACATGACAGGGATATGGATATATACATATACATATGTTGATATATGTCTACATGTACATATACATGTATATTCATACATATGTCTGTATACACATCTGTATAGTGCATCATATATATGGCCATGTGTAGATCTCTTTGTGTGTGTGTGTGTGTGTGTGTGTGTGTGTGTGTGTGTGTGTGTGTGTGTGTGTGTGTGTGTATATATATATATATATATATATATATATATATATATATATATATATATATATATATATATATATATATATATATATATATATATATATATATATATATATATATATATATACATCAGACAGCATGCTTCCGTATGCCAGTGGAAGTTGTAGTGAGTGTGAATGTGTTTGAAAGCATCATACACCACACACACAGACACAGGGTGCCAGTACTGACATGCATGCGTGCATTGCTTCATGGGTGTGTACTAGTTGACTGTGCCAGAATGCTATACAAGGCTGGGTGAAGGGTATAACTTGGCATCAGGCCACATGACAATGGTCTGCAGTGTGGCTCAGGGGTGTAGTATCTGGATTGGCTCACACAGGTGGGTATTGTATTCATCATCCATTCACCTGGGTAACTACTGTTTGTGGCCATTGCTGTGCAATGCTTGCTGTGTATGTGTTCTTTAATCCATAACATAGACGCTGTATGGGATGTGCACACATCCCACATGCATGTACAGTGACATATGGAAATGTACCTGGGGTGTCTGGCCCATGTTGTGTACACAGATTGTCATCAGCATATGTGCCAGTTCTGGCCTCATGTGGTGGGAACTGGTAATGGACAGCAGGTTGACCCTGCACCTACATTGATAGCATGATACAGGTATCCCCTTGTGTCAGTGGCATATGTCCATACAGGGCATGTGTTTAAGGCATGGTATGTCCTTTGTGGATCACATTTGATGACACCACAGGTGTTGCAAGTGTCCATTGGGGAACATAGGGAAGGCACACTGTTTGCATGCATGTGCCTACTGTACTGATGGGCAAGGTACCATCCCCTCTGTAGCCAACTGCAATCTTACCATTATTATCTGTGGGCAATATGCAGGGTACAACATAGTGGCTGTTGCCTAGGCAAGTGTGTTTGTGTATGAGACATGGGTTGACACTGTTCTGTGGGTAATACAAGGGTTGTTAATTTTGTTCACCAGGCTTTGGTGTCACATGTACGGGTGTGGATTGTCACCCCAGCCTCTTGCTTACTTCACATCTGTTATCCTTGTAAGGTGGACATTGCGACATATAATAGGGCCACCATATAAGAAATTTGCAAAACCTGCTCCACAATGAGTCCAGTTGTTATACACTCACAGCCACCTCCACACAGGATATAAATGACAAACACAGACAAACTTGTCATGCCTGGGATTAGAACTCCTACCTAATGAGTTTATTATGCTAAAGCATTACAGAGTTATAGGACACACCACGAAGATTACTGGAGTACTCCTTCCCCAAGGGTGTATTTCACTAGGAATGACATCAGCAGGCTTGCCAAAGAAGGTTCATTGAGGTTGTAGTGACTGTGTAATCGTCCCAAAAGCATTGCACCCAACACAGACAAAGAAACACACACACACACACACACAAACATCCACACTTGCCATGCGTGGGAATAGAACCCCTACCAAAGTACTACATCACACTACAGCAATACACTGTTATAGGATGTGCCATGGAGATTACTAGCCTACTCCTTTCCCAAAGATGTATTTCAAAGTGAATGACATCAGCAGTCTTGCCAAAGTAGGGCATTTGAATTGTTGTGAGTGTGACTAGCCTAAAAAGCTTTGCTCCATACACAGAAACACACACACACACACACACACACACACACACACACACACACACACACACACACACACACACACACACACAGACACACACAGTTGCCATGTCTGGGATTAGAACTCCTACCTAACAAGTTTATGATACTACAAAATTATGCAGTTATAGGATGCACCATGGAGATTATTGGCCTACTTCTTTCCCAAAGGTGTAATGCAAATAGAATGACATCAGCAGCCTTGCCAAAGTAGGACATTTGAATTGTCGTGAGTGAGACTAGCCTAAAAAGCATTGTTTCCAACACAGACAGAGACACACAAACACACACAGTTGCCATGTCTGGGATTTGAACTCCTACCTAACTATTTTACCACACTACAGCATTAAGCAGTTATAGGATGTGACACAGAAATTACTGGCTTATTCTTTTCCCAAACGTGTATTTCAAAGTGAATGACATCAGCAGCCTTGCCAAAGTAGGGCATTTGAATTGCCGTGAGTGTGCCTAGCCTAAAAAGCATTGCTCCCTACACAGACAGAGACACACACACACACACACACACACACAGTTGCCATGTCTGGGGTTAAAACTCCTACCTAACTACTTTATCACACTACAGCATTATGCAGTTATAGGATGTGCCACAGAGATTACTGGCCTCCTCCTTTCCCAAAGGTGTATTTCAAAGTGAATGACATTGGCAGCCTTGCCAAAGTAGGGAATTTGAATTGTAGTGAGTGTGAGTAGCCTAAAAAACATTGTTCCCTACACAGACAGAGACACACACACACACACACACACACACACACACACACACACACACACACACACACACACACACACACACACACACACACACACACACAATTGCCATGTCTGGGAGTAGAACTCGTACCTAACTAGTTTATTACACTACAGCATTATGCAGTTATAGGACATGCCATGGAGATTACTGGACTATTCCTTTCCCAAAGGTGTATTTCAAAGTGAAGGACATCAGCAGCCTTGCCAAAGTAGGGCATCTGAATTGTAGTGAGTGTAAGTAGCCTAAAAACATTGCTCCCTACACAGACAGAGACACAAACACACAGTTGCCATGTCTGGGATTAGAAATACTACCTATCTAGTTAATCACACTAGAGCATTACACAGTCATAGGATGCAGATTATTGGGCTACTCCTTTCCCAAAGGTGTATTCCATAGTAAAAGACATCAGCAGGCTTGTCATAATAGGGCTATGGGGAGGGCAGTGTGTGTGCATGGGCCATAACCCATTCATCTAGAAGTAGACACACCACACTCAGGCACACCCAGGTTTATATTCCGCAGGTATGTGTATACAGCTGCTAGATGACTACTGCCTTGTACAGTCATGTTGCATAGCTACCAGTTGCACTACCGAGTCAGTAGTGCTGAGGGATACCAATGGCTAATTTCTACAGTGAATGATACTTACACATCATGTAGTTGTAGTCATCTGGCTGTGTGGTGGGTGGGACAGGCCTCATGGCGGAAGGCTCTTTGCCACTGTCACTCTCTTCCACACATCTATGTATGTGTACTTTTGGCATATATAGTGTGTTGTTGTTGGATATATCTGTGTATTCCTATCCAATGTGTGTGCAAAGAAGGACTGGTGCATACTGAGGAGCGTATGCACTAACATCTGCAACTGTGAGATATGTATGGTCCACTATCGTTGGCAGACATGGGCTTCATTTATTTAAGTGTGTGAGCATGTCCAGTATGACCTTTCAGTATGTTGTTGTCTGATATTGCCTTCATTTCTCTAAGTGTGTGAGCATGCCCAGTATGCCTTCTGTATTGAATGTGTGGATCCATTCCAGGTAGTTTGTACTCCAGTGCAGACCTTTGTGTTCTACACCTACACATACCAAACTGCTTCTGCAGGATATCTGTAGATCAGATGGCAATGTGTGGTTAAACTGTGCAAGGGATAGTGTGTACTGTAGGTGATTGTGTCTGTGCTGCTTCTGCTACATGGTATGGGTGTTAGCAGAGATATTCAGGCATGTGTCCTTTTATACATTGTGATGTTTTATGTCCTCAAGTACTGTCAGGTGGATATTTTTGCTCACAGTGATGTCCTGGGGAACACAGGGTGAATGCAGCTGTGTCCAGTATTGTGGTCACACACCTACATATTCATGGAAAGTTATGCCATTCTGAAGGGGGGAGCTGCAGGTATTTGCTGCTGGGTCTCTGTATCCAGTTCAGCACCTTGGTACAGTGCTGGCAGGGGATCCCATGCTTGTACATCCATCAACATGACAGTATGGCCTTATCTTGCTGTGGCAATACCTCACAGCTGTACAGATTCACACAGGTTACCCAGAGGAAGGACATTACCCCTATTGTGGTGTATGGGCAGGTTTGTAGCCACCCATATTTGTGTTTGCAGCCAGGGATAGTATGTGCACATGGCTGTGTGTTGGACCTTGCACATTCCATGCTGCCCATGCTCCCAACCCCCGTATTATTTTATCCTCTTTCATACATTATGCATACATTCTGTGATACTTTCCCTATAGTTATCACCTCATCACAGCTGTGTTTTAGTATTGGTCCACAGTTCATGCTGTAGGACATGGTGGACATGTTACTGTGGTATGTCCACTTGGCCTTGCATATGGCTTATGTGGAGTGTGTTATGTTGTTATTTGGGTGTCCATGACATAACATCCAATGGCAGTATGGGTGAGACACACACCTTTGGCAGAGGCCTGTAGGCCATTTGGTGGTGATGCAGGCTAGCTGTAGCAGGCCATTTTATTCTGTCAGTCCTACAGTCCCAGACTGCCATAAAGTATATTCCCCTGGGGTGACAGGGTAGGTGTGCTAGGTGCGCATGCCAATACTTTCTATCAGTATTGATCAGGTGGTGTGGATGCTGGCAGGGTGCTACTTGCAGCTAGGGACAAACCTGCATGGGACACCTGCACTGCATGCTGTATTCTTTTGCTATGTCCATACACAGGTGGGGCTCATATTCTACCCATTCCCAACAGCAGGGATACAACCACAGAGGTACCTGTGGGTGGTGTTTGGGTGAACTGGGTGCATGTGTGCTATGGACACTATTTGCATCTGACTTACAGATATGTATGGGGCATTCCAGTTATGTTGGCTTGTGCAGGGACATCAACCATTTCCAGATACATCAGTCCTATCACCTTTGTGATCTGCAAGTGTTTGGTTAGATGACATTGGTGTTCCCTACTACAAGGCCAGTTAATGTAATGCATACCTGTATGTACAATTCCAAGGGTGCGCCCATTTCACGGCAGACATTATATACTGTATGTCTGGGGTACGTTTCCATGTGTACTGCTTTTATATCTAGGCCAACAGTCATGCCATGTCCAACTTTCAGATGGTGACACATATTACCATACATTTACAATGGCTTATTGCTAGCATGTGTTATACTGGGGTGAATTGTCTTTAGCACTGCAGTTGTGAGGACATGGCCCTGTCATCAACAATATTAGACAATGGCCACCAGGTCAAACCTCAACATTCATACATACTGACCACTCTCACACATTATGAAACACACACCAACCTAACATGCATACCTGCATATTGTACAGATGCTACAATCTATCTTGCTACCTTGGTCACCTTACTACATGTCTACATCGGATTGAAGGGGGGGCACACCTGACTGTTACTACATGTCTACATAGGATGGGGGGCACACCTGACTGTTACAACATGTGTACATCAGACTGGGGGACACACACCAGACTGTTACTACATTTCTAAATAGGAGTGGGGGGCACACTTGTTTCTAAATTTCTACATAGGATTGGGGGGCAGACCTGACTGCTTCTACATTTCTACATAGGAGTGGGGGGGCACACCTGTCTGTTTCTATATTTCTACACAGGATTGGGGACACACCTGACTGTTTCTACATTTCTACACAGAATTGGGGGGCACACCTGACTGTTTCTACATTTCTACTTAGGATTGGGGGGGCACACCTGACACTTGTACACATTTGCTATGACTATACTGGTATGTCAGGTACCCCATTTCATTATGTATTGTAACCTATCTTGCTTATTAGAGGCATATCAGTGTACTACAGGTCTTAGGTTTGATTGGCCTACATATAATTTTCTGACTTCCTACCCTTCAGAACTAACATCCCACTGTCTGACCTGATGTAGTCTGTCTGTGTAGGCCTGGGGGGGTTAACCATAGACATCATTCAGAGGCCTTAGCACAGCCTTTGTTTGTGTGTATCTACACCTGTCCTGCTGGCTGAGACTGTTGTTGGGTATGTGAACCTCCCTGACTGGCATGTGTGTGTCATATGGATACACATGTGGCCCAACACATTTTCTGCAGTGGGTTTTGTCACCATGTGTAGTACTGGCTACTATGGTGACACCAGTATTTGTTACACATCTCATGCTGCCATTTTAGGTGTCTACTATCTGCTGGCATCCCATTCACCCACCCAATTCCCTTGCATGCTTACATCCATACCATAGATACAGGTAACAACACCTACTACTCCATTTGGCAATTGGGGCGTGCCAGTACTGAGGATGTTGCTGGAGGGCTGCCTATGTCAGATGCACATAGTACACTCCCTATACATGGTTGAGTACAGGTAGAGTCATGTTTGGCATCCCTTTTACTGTATGTGTGAGTCAGAGAGTGGTGTCATTCCCTGGGTCCCTCCTGTGTCAGTCTATGCGCTATGTGTTGCCTCTTTGCCAAGGCCAGGGCATACTGGGCATGCCTCCTTCTGCCTACTGGGGCAGGCTCAGCTTGTTCTTCCTCCTAGTCACTATATGCCTGTGCAGGCCTTGGCATTGTTGGGGGGCTGTGTGGCCCTGCTCTGTGCTGTACCTACTACAGCTGTTTTCACAGGATCATATTGTGTATAATGGCACATACGATGACAATCTGGGTACATGTAGCTGGGGAGTACTGCAAGGATACAACAGATGTGTCCAGGCACTGGAACCGTGACTTGAGCATACCAAGCACATTCTCTATTACAACTCTGGTCTGTGCGTGTGCCTCATTATGGAGTTTTTGTTCAGGTATGTGCACATATCTGATGGATGTCATCAGCCATGGCTCCAGTGCATAATTAGAATCCCCCACTAGGTGACCATAAGGGATATCCACACTGGCAAATATCTGGTACAGCTGCATCAGATGCCAGATGTGGGAATCGTGATAGCTTCCAGGGCAGCTGGTACACACATTCATTATAATGCCCTGGGCATCGCACACGACCTGCCAGTTGATGGAGGGAAGCCCTTGCGGTTGATGTAGACCCTACCCCACTCACCAGGTGGTGGTTTGATGTGTATGTGCGTGCAGTCTATAGCACCCACTACCTCAGGGTATTCTGCTATTTGGTGAAAGAGATGCATATTGCTGGCCAGCACCTCACGTGTGTTGGGGAAATATACGTGCTCATAAGCATGTGCTGACATGGCATCCAGAAACTGGTGGAGTACCCTGGATGCTGATGCCTGTGAGATCCCCATGATATTCCCAGCTGGCCTTTGGAAGATACCTGTAGCTAGTATTCTTAGGCCTACACATACACTGGAATCCAGGATGGGTTCCCCTCTGTTAGTCCTGTGTGTGAGGCATGGCCGGCACAGCATAACAACTTGCTGTAAGAGGTCCCTGTCCACCATATAGCGCTCCACTATCTCCAGCTCATGTAGCCCCTGGTAGGTTACCCTGGGTCTGTACACTTTTCTCCATGTCCTCACTGTGTTGGCCAACAGCTTTCTCATCCTCACCACCATCAGCCTCTTACACATGTTGATGTATGATAGCTATTGCAGCCCCTATCATTTTGTTGTATTTGTTTGTTAAAATCTCCCTGCTTATATACACCGGTGGTGTAGAGCATGTGTGAAAAAATGGAGGGAAAGGAGTTTGCATAGTTTATAATAGTGTTCTGGGCTGGGCTGGTCCACTGTCTGTGTAATTGGCTGATTCTGATACATTTCACTTGCCAGCTATGCTAGTTCTCCTAGATTACCTTCCTACTGCTGTTTTTCCTTCCCATTGCCTTCCTGTTTAAGACCAGGACATGCAGCACAAGCATAGTGCTCAAATGTGCACAGAGCTGCTATTTTCTGGTTTACTTTTTTTTTTCTTTAAAATCCAGTGCGCGGCACGCACACCCACTTAGACAATGTAAAGAGTGCTACGCAGCCTCAGACACACCCCCTTGCTTAGCTCTGTTAAGCTAAGGGCAAACCAGAGCCACAGGGCTCCAATTCACTTACAGTATGCCTGACACCCCCCCTATGATGTCAGCTAACTCCTAGGTCTGCACCAAGGTATTCCTGCTTTTACACTGTTGGGTGCTGACTAGTATGCAGGGGACATCTGGGATCCAGAAGCATTCCCCTCATTTGCATAGGATTGCCTGCTGATACATAGTTTCAGGTCCCACACTGAGCCTCCCCCCTTAGCAACCACTATTCACTGGCCATGTTGTCTTCTGCCTGACATTGCGTATAATGGCAAAATAGTAATTTTGGTTAGAATGCTTATTTTAGGGTTTTTATTTTATTTTTCATCCGATCCTGTTTGCACACCACTGCCCTATGCTTAAACAGCCAAGATTGACTAAAAAAAAAAAATAAAAGTTGATTTTTTTATTTTTGCAACTGTATTCCATGCCAGTGGCCATATATTTGGCCAATGGCATGCTTTCTACATAATATCCACCCTTTATTTGGAGCTGTCTTGGCTCGTTTTGTTGTTGTTGTTTGTCTTTCAGCTTTCCCCGGTTAGGGGTCACCACAGCGGAACTCTGGTCTGCTAATGATTGGCAGTAGATTTTTACGGTGTTGAGTTGCCAGCTCAATGCCCAACCTTCAACGAAGGCACGCCCATTCACGCATGTCTTTCAGAATGCCACTCGACCCGTGGGGAGGACATGCAGACTCCACACAGAAGGCACTCTCCGCACTCCAGCTGAGAATCGAATGGGAGAAAACATACTCGGTTACTGGATGAGTACATTTCTACAGATTACACTAGTCCTGCATGGCCGGCTTTCAGCTTCCTGGATCACAAATTCACCTCATTTGAATGGATTTCACCTGAAATGGGGTAATTTGCATACAGGGGCTGAGTCTGTGCAGGACTAGTGCAGGAGCGCTCGTGCACATCCCTACAGCTTATTCCTGGATCGCACGGCAGACATATTGCCTGCTGGAGCTCCTGCACTAGTCCTGCACACCATGCAGGGCTTGCTGAATCCAGGCATCTGTCAGAGTCAGACAGCAGGCAAAGGGAGTCTTAGGGATTCAAACCCTGAACTACAAGAAGCAGTAGCTTAACAGCTCAGGGCCTTAATCTTTTGTGCTAAATGTCATCTATATCCCTAAACGTAACTAACATAATACAGATATAACGTAAAGAGGTTGTGCAACCCTTATTTTCTACTCTTTCTCCATGGTAGCACAACCTTGAAGGTAAAATATTTAAATAGGATGCTGTGGGGGTGGGGAGTGTGGCTCCCCCTCCCTTTAGACACAGACATAGACAAGGACACAGACACACACACACACACACACACACACACACACACACACACACACACACACACACACACACACACACACATATTTTCTGGTAATTTTTTTTGTGTTTTTTATGGAGTTGCATTGTTGAAATTACTTTCATTTTTAACATGTTTTTAGTGGCTTTTTGTTCCTTGTGTTTTTTTGGGTTTGAAGTCACACTACATCCGGATTAAAGATATATATGTACATATGCATAAAAACACATTGTGCAAATGCTTACACAGTATGTCATGTTCAGATAGTAAAAAAATACAAAATGGCCAGCACAACAAATAAGAGAATAAATAATTTAATAATCAAACATACTAGTTTTGGCTAAATGCCTTCTTCAGTGTAATTACATTGTAAAAATGGAACAACCATTTAAATATTCAAGTCACCAATCGCATCATTCAGATCATGAATAATTCAAACCACAAAGTTTAAAGAGATATTGTGCATACTGATATAAAGTGTCTGTTGTAAACAGCATATTGGACTTGTAAAGATCTGAAAATTCATACAAACAGATAAATATAATACCTTGCTAAAATATATATGTTTGTATATCTGACTAACACCAGAAAACAAGATTGTTCACCTTATATGAACATATAGAAGAATGCATTTAATTTCATATTAATTATATATCAGGCAAAAGCCAACAGATTTGGTTATATGTTAAATACATGATAGTATTCTAAGAAATCCATCACATAAAGACACATAAAGTTTAAAAAAAAAAAAAACATTGAACTGATAGGAATATTTTCATTGGTACAGGCCAAAGAATATTGGACCATGTAATATGTATAGAAAATACATTTCTGAAAAAAAAATGTATATATATATATATATATATATATATATATATATATGTTCATTTAAACCAGGTGAAAAAAGACCACCAAGTTTAATAATCCATATACTTTCCTTCTTGTTCAGAATGCTATGCCAACCACTTTTATTATTTCTATTTCCAATAATTCTATCGATGATAGTAAATTTAAAACATGCTGTTGGATGTTGTACTGAGTGTTTATACAAGGCATTCAAAATATTTTTATTCCTAATCACACTCATATGTTCTGAAATACGTAATTTAAATGGGTGAGAGGTTTGGCTGACATAAAAGGCTGAACAAGTACAAGTTGCAAGATATATAATCCAATCCATACTACAGTTATCCCATATGTTAATATAAAAAATCTTAGGTGTGTTCTTGCTGGTAAATTCCTTAGTTTTATTGATGTACTTACAAAAAGTGCAATGACCACAAGGGAAGCAACCAGAGAGTATCCTACCATCTAAAGTGCCTTGTTTGAGTCCAGCTGTTCTAGGACCATATTTATATTGGTTCAGCATACCTCCTATTGTAATGCCCTTCCTTAAGGCAAAATGACACATGTCCCCAACAAATTTGAAAAATGTTCATCTGCCAAAAGAATATTCCAATGTTTTTGTATCAAACTAATACATTTATTCATATTGCAGGCATATGTAGTGACAAATCTAGTAACATCATTGCCATTGTTGTGCTGCTGATAATATAATAATTTGTTCTGATCTTGAGAACATGCTATTATACTAGCCTCAATAACTTGCCTCCTGTTGTATCCTCTGTTACAAAATCTATCAATGAGATCAAGTCTTTGAATTTCAAAAGAAGTCTCATTCGAACAAATCTGACATATACTGAAAAACGGAGATTTTGGAATATTCCGTGTTACATGTTTAGGATGACAACTAGAAGCTAGTAATAGATCATTGGAACTAAAGTCCTTTCTATGTACATCATTGGACAGAGTACCTTCCTCTAACCAAGTTATTTGAACATCAAGAAAATAAATATTTGTGCTATGAAAGTCAACTGTAAATTCTATGCCCCACTTGTTTTGATTGAGATATTTAACACATTCACAAAGGTAAATATAGTCTGCTCTCCAAATGAGCCAACAATCATCAAAATATCTCCTCCAAATATCCATCTCATCCCAAAATATATTATGATCATGGTCATAAATGATATGTTGTTCCAAATAGCCCATAAATAAATCGGAATAAATGGGGGCAAAGGATGCCCCCATTGCCGTACCCCTCAATTGTAAATAGCATTTTTGTTCAAAATAGAACACATTCTTTGTTAGCACATGTTCATCTAGACAAACCAAATAGGTGTTAAATCCAGGGGTGTATAGAGGAATATGGTGTAACCAATATTATAACGCAGTTAGACCTGCCCAGTGGGGGATACTTGTATATAGTGATTTAATGTCGTGTACAAATTAACCAACCTGGTTTCAGTTGAGAATCAGAAATAATATTTAGAAACTGAGTGGTATCTTCAATTCTACATCAAACCCCTGAAAGTAGAGGCTTCAAATGTAAAGTAAGAAAGGCAGATAGTGGTTCTGTGAGGGATCCATGACCTGATACTATTGGTCTGCCCTGTGGTACTTGTGGAATTTTGTGTATTTTAGGAAGTAAATATAGATGTTGTGGTAAAGGATCTGAATCCAATAAATGACTAAGAGTTTGTTTGCTAATAATACCTTCAGTTAATGCTAAATTCAGAAAATGGTCTATTTCTTGTTTAAACTTAAAGGTAGCATCCACAACCATATAGGTATAGAACCTACCATCAGAAAGTTAGTTATCTGCTTTAGCCAAATACATAGATCAATCAAGGACCACCATTGAGCCACTCTTGTCCGCAGAAATGATGACTATATTTTAATTCTGGCAAAGATTTTGAAGTGCATGTTTTTCCGTTAGTGTAAGATTGTGTCAACAATGTGTGGTATATAGATCAGAAGAAAAATGTAGATCCTTAAGAATACATTTTTGGAAGATCTCCATGTTTGTTAACTCGGGGTATAAATGTAGATTGATGAAACTTAAAACAAATAGTTGGATCGTGATCAGCTAATGATTGATTAGATGTATCAAAAAAGAGTTTCAAATTGAGATTTCTGCAAAAGGACATAATATCTTGGACAAAATCATATTCAGGTACCACAAAATCTGCTACAAAATTCAACCCCTTATTAAGTAATTTCTTTTTGACCTCAGATAATTTAATGGAAGAAATATTATGTATACTACCTCCCCCCACTAACGTGGAATGAAGAGATGAAGTAATGTCTCTAGTGAAGCTGCTTGATCAATGTTTCCTACCACCCCTCCTTCTAACACTAAAGGGTTTGAAGTGTGTGCACTGTTGTCATTATTAAATACAAATGTCACATTATGTCTCTTAGTTTTTGGTGACCAATCTATATGGTCAGATTGAATGTCAGTGAAAGAGGCTGAATCATCTCCAGAGGTATCACTAGTAAATGTATTACTTCATTTTTTTTAAATGGATTTTGATCATTTCCTTTTGGTCCCCCCATTAGGATTGTTTTGTTTCAAACTGGATGCTCTATTCTGTTGTTCAAATGGTTTACCAAAATTGTAGTCTCTTAAATCTCTGTTATATTTCTAGACCTTTCTATTTTTTAACTGAATTTCAAAATCAATAAATTCTTTAAACAACTTTTGAAATAATGTGCCATACAAAGGATGGTTCTCTGTTTGTTTAGCCTCCTCACAAGCTTGAGTAACTTCTAGTATAGAGGTAGCTATTCTTCATTCTTAAAAAGAATGTAAAATATCACAAAAATGAGAAGAGGCAGATTGTTGCACTGCTGACCATTCAGTGGTCAATATATCATCAGCCTGTCCCATCAAAGGTTATAATCTAACCCGTAACCATCTAGGTGTAATGCCTTGTAATTGATATGCTTTAATCACAAATGCCACACACTGGATCTAAGGTGTTTCATAGATTTAGTCAATTTGGAAAAAATGTTAGTACATTGAGTGGTCAAATTAGAATTCTCAGTCTTTCTGCACTCATTATCAAAACCAAAATCTTGAATATCATTCTTGTCAGCAGACAATCCCTTTAATATCATGAGTAGATCCATAGTGATAGTAAAGAGTATTGAAAAAAATTGTTTTTGGTTCCACCAATTGAATAAAGTTGGTTAATGGTCAGAGAAATCCTCCAAAAATTGGAAAATTACAAAATTTTACAAAGACAACCAACCAAAAATATACCATAGATATATAAAAAAAAATGCTAAAGCTGTGACAATAATATAGCATCTACTCACAATATATCCTGTGAGAAAACATAATCCACATCCATACATGCAGCAATTCTGCTCCACATGCAATTTGGTGGAAATTCGTCCACAGCAATCAAAAATATAGAAAATGTATAGAAAGCACATACCAAACAGCAATTCTGCTCAACATATGTGCTATAGATGCCTAATAAAAAATAATGAATAAACAGTGAATATTTATTTGACTCACTAAATGCTTCCCTACTTAAGACAAAAAATATGCATATAGCAATTCTGCTCAGTATGTTTGAATCTCTATATGTGTGTGCTTTGAATTAAACTGCACATTCAAAACCAAGACAACATTCAAAAGTTTGTCCAGTAAATTGGAAATAGCAGTGGTATAATGTTGGCTGTAATATGATGTAAAATATTTACTACAGAAAGATAAACATCGATCTGATATTACTGACCAAAATCTGTTCCAGTCGGAGAGCCAAAAATCAAAGCATTCTCAATTGTTCACAAACAACATCTATTGGCTGCAAGTGAACCAAAGAGAAAAAGTTGTTAGATCAGTATCATAAAAATGTGTTGCTCACTGAAAAAGTGTTCAATAACGTTGCTTCCAACAGACAATTACAAATGAATAATGATGAAATAAGTATATTTAAAGCTATATAGAAAAATAACACTGAAAGTCAATTGCAAAAAACATACACTAAAATATCTAGCTTAGCCAAAATAATAAATATTTTTAAGCCCAATGTTTGAATTTATGTGTAGGATCTCATATTGTAACCTGTGTATGCCAAACCCCTAGATTTAATATGTAACATGGCAAAAAGAAAACACAAATCAAGTATTGGGCCTGAGAAGACATGCCCAATAGCACTAAATAAGCATTATTATATCAGAACACACAAAGATCAACCTGAAATTTGCTAGAAATATAATGAAAAAATTATATTCACATATTTGTACTTAAGTACTTTGAAGTGTTAAAGTCTGAATAATCATGTCACAAAATTTGTGTGTGGCAAACAAACACTGCCACATAAAGGAAAAAAGGTAATCAAAAAAATTCCCTTTCTATAAGGACTCCAGTCACTGAAATGCAAATGGGGTCTGAAAACATGAATGCTGAACGAAATTTGTAAAGACAAAACACCACCAACAATTGTTGGCTCATTTGGAGAGCAAACTCTATTTACCTTTGTGAATTTGTTGAATATCTCAATCAAAACAAGTGGGGCATAGAATTTACAGTTGACTTTCATAGCACAAACATTTATTTTCTTGATGTTCATATAACTCAGTTAGAGGATGATACTCTGTCCACTGATGTACAGAAGAAGGAATTTAGTTCCAGTAATCTATTACTTGCTTCTAGTTGTCATCCTAAACATGTAACACGGAATATTCCAAAATCTCAGTTTTTCAGAATATGTTGGATTTGTTCGAATGAGACTAACTTTGAAAATCCGAGACTTGATCTCATTGATAGATTTTGTAATAGAGGATACAACCGGAACCAAGATATTGAGGCTAGTATAATAGCATGTTCTCAAGATCGGAACAAATTATTATATTATCAGCAGCATAACACTAGCAATGATGTTACTAGATTTGTCACTACATATACTTGCAATACAAATAAATTTATTAGTTTGATACACAAACATTGGAATATTCTTTTGGCAGATGAACGTCTTTTAAATTTGTTGGGGGATAGGTGTCATTGTGCCTTCAGGAGGGGCATTACAATAGTGGGTATGTTGAACTAATATAAATATGGTCATACTCAAACAAGGCACTTTAGATGGTAGGATACTCTCTGGTTGCTTCCCTTGTGGCCATTGCACTTTTCATAAGTACATCAATAAAACTAAGGAATTTACCAGTAGGAATTCACCTAAGATTTTTCATATTAACATATTGTCTAACTGTAGTTTGGATTGGATTATATATCTTGCAACTTGTACTCATTCAGCTTTTTATGTCGGCCAAACCTCTCGTCCATTTAAATTACGTATTTCAGAACATATGAGTGCGATTAATTTATTTTATTTTACATTTGTTTACCAGAAACGTCTGACTGGAATGAGGTCCATTTACAGCGGAGTCCCGGGGATAAAAGCTCCACAAGGACACAATTTACAACAGAAAAATTCTGTACAGTTGTATATATACAATCAAAGAGATTTCTCATATAATAGTCTATACAATGTATACAATCACAGAGATATAACATACAATAGATTGTTCTAAGGAAGTTTAGCTTATACATAGTAGATCCTGGATGTCAGTATTGATAGAGCTAAACACAAATGGACTGATGCAAATAATAACTGATGGCATGAAGGAGGCATCTTACAACATAAAAAAAAATTTGCACAAGATAAAAAAATAAATTGCAAGATGGTAGGCCCTGTGTGGAAGTATTTGACCACTGTATATTAGAGATGATAAGTAGTGAAGAAAGAAGGCTAGCAAGGTTAAGAATAAAAACATTTCAAATGCCTTGTATAAGCACTCAGTACAACAACCAGCAGCATGTTTTAAATTTACTATCATCGATAGCATTATGGGGAATAGAAATAATAAAAGTGGTTGGCATAAAATTTTGAACAAAAAGGAAGTATATGGATTATTAAACTTGGTGGTCTTTTTTCACCTGGTTTAAATGAACATATGTATAATTTTTTTTTCAGACTTATTTTCTATACATATGATATGGTCCAATATTCACTGGCCTGTACAAATGAAAATATTCCTGTCAGTTCAACGTGTTTTTTTTAAACTTTATATGTGTTTATGTGATGGATTTCTTGGAATACTATTGTATTTAACATATAACCAAATCTGTTGGCTTTTGGCTGATATATAATTAATATGACATTAAATGCATTCTTCTATATGTTCATATAATGTGAAAAATCTTGTTTTCTGGTGTTAGTCAGATATACAAACATATATGTTTAGCAAGGTATTATATTTATCTCTTTGTATGAATTTTCAGATCTTTAAAAATCTAATATGCTGTTTACTACAGACACTTTAAATCAGTATGCACAATATTTCTTTAAATTTTGTGGTTTGAATTATTCATGATCTGAATGATGTGATTATTGACTTGAATATTTAAATGGTTGTTCCATTTTTACCATGTAATTACACTGAAGAAGGCATTTAGCCGAAACCTGTATGTTTAATTATTATTCATTCTCTCGTTTGTTGTGCTGGCCATTTTGTATTTTTGTATTTTTTTGGGCTGTTCCACTTGCCCACTTGTGGAATTTATGTTGTTTATATGTTCAGATAGTGACACTAAATAATTATATAGTGTATGCACACAAAACAAAATGCAAATTTATAATGGCAAGATATGCTTTTCAATAAGTATGCACTGCTGTCTTTCATTCAGTAATGAATTAAATGGAACAAAAAGAAGAACACATAGTTTCCTACTCTGTTTATTGCTTCATTTTCCATGGTGCATTTCTGAATGATGATTTCATCTGGGATTATCTAAGAACTTAATAAGGGAATGTGATGTTTATTGCTTCTCCATGAAAGCTTGCAACGTTATTTCCAGCAGTGTATACATTGTGTCAGTGTAACTGTACTGATGTCTGCCAATCTGTGAATCTCTACACTGCCTTCCCCTTTATATAAAATGTTGAACAGTAGCCCATGGAACTGAAAGAATGAAAAATAATAAATTCAACAATTAATGCGTCACCTAATTTTTGGATTTTTTCTTTAGGTCTACTTGTACTTGTCATACTATCCTGTTGTATCATTTTTATCAGTTCTATAAATCACACACATATTGTCCTATGTTGCTGATTATTTAAAAGCCTATGTCATTTTATTCCCTCAATTATTCACTTTTTATTAAGGATGTAAACTATTTTTATTTTTCTTCCTGCTAATTTTATCTGCTTACTAGTTTTTAAAAAGTTATCCTTACTACAGAGTACAAAACAAATAATGTTCTTCATACTGTAGCAACCTTAGCTATGTGAGTTATATCCTGCTAAGGATATAATAGTCATGCAGCTTCCAAGGCTTCAGGGCACTTTCTAAATGCCAAAACTGTCAGGGAGCTCAAGTTGAGCTAAATAAAAGAAAATTTTGAGCTCAAAGTCCTTCAGAACTATCCTGTCAGCAGACAAACAGATGCTGAGCCCTGAAAGAAGAATGTCAGGAATCACAAAAAAGAAATGTCCGCACCCTGGCATAAAAAAACACTCCAACAAAACAAGGGGTATGGGGGGAGGGAGGGAGCAAATTACTGCAGCAGTGATCAATCGAACATCTAATGTTATGGCAAGTTCAGCTTACACAACTGTACTATGTTCTTCATATTGATCACTGCTGTAGTAGCCTTAGCCAACTGGGTAGTTTACCATAGCTAACTATATTTGCGAGGTGGAAAGAGAAGGGTAAAGGAGCCCCTGGAGAATCATCCTAGCAAAGGTTGATCTAGACCTAGAGAAGGACTCAAGCTTATAGTGTTTTGTAAAAGTATCTACAGAAGACCAAGTAGCAGCTTCTAGAATACGTATATAATCCAAACCCTTTTAAAAAGCCATAGATAAAGTCTGGGCCCTGGTAGAGGGGGCCTTGCCCTTGCCTGGTATAGACTTGTCATGGTGGGTATAACAAAAGCTAATAGCCTTAGTCAACCATTTAGAAATTGTCTGTTTATATTTGTAACACTAGCAATGAACACTCTTTTAAATTTTAGTCTTAGAAATATTGACTTTAGGAGCCAGAGGAGGTGATATTAACACAAAACAGAATATTTGGAAGTTAAATGGATTATGATTTTACAGTCTAATAAAGGGAAGTGGTTAAAAATGAGTATGCACCTTTAAAACCCTTGTTGAGGTCACTTGACCTGACCAGGTGATTTTGAATTCTCTTAACTGTATTTGAGCAGAGTTTGTTAGTTTGTTTTTAGATCTGATGAAGCATGTTTGGTATGAAAGCACTTATCTGTTATATATGTACTTTTTACTGTTTTATTTGGATATAATTAAACAAGTGCTTTTATATACTGTTGGGCTAGCTGGTTCTTTATTTTATTTTATTTGTTAAGTTTACAGATGTCTTTATCTCTTCAGGTCCCACTCTGCTATACTTATTTATTTAGACATCTAGTTATAATAATGTTGCATGAGTGAACAGTTTAGGAATATTAAATGGGTAATTTGTACTACTACTGTATACACAGGTATATAGTATACTATTTGTTAGATTATTTAATGTCTATGATTAATAGAAGAACCAACCATACCAGACTCCTCACTGTTTAGCCCTAAAAAATCTGCTGTGGCTAGAATTTCATCACCAAATCCTTTTACCCAGCTTTTAATGGCTCATTCAGTCTTACATGAAGGTTTACTTTTACAAAGCCGAATCACAGTGGTGTGATTGCTCATATGAGTGAACCGTAACCACGAAAATGAAAACAGCGACAGTTCTAAATGTTCAAAAATTAGCAAATTGAAAAAACAGATTAGCTGATTTTCGAACATGAATGTCAAAAAAAAATCTAATGAAGTGTAAGCCCCCCTGCACCCCCCACACCCTCCCCACTTTAATATTCTAACTCTGAGATCGCACTACAGTTGGGAAAGGGACCATTTTCCGATCCCCACTATAGTGCAATCCGCCTCAAAATGTCAAACGTACAATGAGCGAATGTCACTGTGCATTTGCTCATTGCACATTCAAACCTTTTTCCATTCAGCGTTTGCAAACTTTGTAAACTGCCTTTCAGACAATTGCTGTTCACTCATGTGCAATATGCACACATGAAGGTCAACCTACATGAACCATCTTCTTGATCCTCTTTCTCTACTCTCATCCAGCCTTGTACTCCAAATCACTCTCTCTGCAGCTCTCAATAGGACCTACTGCAAGTCTATAAGCCCAATAAAAATATTGGCAAAATACTCTACAGCTGTTCCATAGCAAATGCTTGGAATAAACTACCTTATAATGTCAGGTGCATCACGAACCCTAACACCTTTAAAATATCATTAAAAGATTACCTCAGTAAATCATGGTCATGTTCTTTCAATGAACCAACATATGATATCTTCCTCTACTAACAGACTGCAGTCCTCTCAGCTTTTACTACAGCAGTTCTCTCAACTGACTTCCTACCTGGGGTTCTCCACCTGTATGTATTCCAAATACTTATCTTCTATGTCTCTCTTTACTCTTTGCTAGCTTGTGTATATATTGTGTTTAATTTATTTTAGTTTATATATATAGTTTGTTCACCTGTAACAACTGACCTAGTTATTTACTGTTAGTTCACATATACTAGTGTTTCTCTTGTAATCAATTGTCTATGTTATATAACATTTATTGTACTGTACTTTTGGAGGTTTTCTCTTCGAGTCTCTGCTGAAAAAGGGCCTCGCCCAGTTGGACTAACCTGGTTAACAAATGTCAAATAAATAAGAGGATTATTAAACTTGTATGTAGTAATGGGGGAAAAGTATCAAACGGTAAAATATATAACTAAATTAATAGTCTCTTATTATTTTGACCTATGCATAATAATATAGTAATTATTTGTAAGTCATGGTAGCTCTTGGTTAGTTTTTTGGATGAATTTTTAGGTGTTGCTAAACAGAGCAATAATTTAGTAGTCTAACAATTTAATAGGCAGACTAGGAACTTTGGTATCCATGGTAGGTTGTGTTTTATTAGTATTATATACAGTTATATTTGTAGACTTCTCTTTGCTTTTTTCTGTTTGAATTTTAGTAGTTCAGTTTGTAGAAAAGAAGAATTCAAAGAAAAAAAGCTGGAATGTCCAGATAGTGTTAGAGGAATACATTAGAGTCTTATATATAATTAAATTAATATAGTGGATAAATGTACCATGTTATCTTTTAAAATATTTTTTTTTAAATTCACAGTATGGATAGTTTTAATCTATTATCTATTAATGTAACTGGACTAAATAAGGGCAACAAAAGGAAATCATTAATGAGATATCTAAAATTAAATAGAGGAGAATCCTTTAATGATCCTAAAAGAATGTATACATTTGTAATAGTTAAATATAATGGCAAACTCTACACATTAGTTAATTTTTACTGGATCTCTGGAATAGGTGCAAGAGTGGCTAAAGATCACTTAAACTTACTACAAAGTCATTGGAAGGGTAGTTTAATTTTAACAGGGGGGGTTTAACTGTATATCTATTACAGAAAATAGAAGTAAACAAAAGAAAGCTAAAATACTGGCATCAGCTAAAGCACTAAACAGATGGATTAGTGACGATAATTTAGCTGATTTAATAGCAAAAGCAGAAGATAAATCATTATTATTCACTCATTATTTTTATGTGCATGGGACACAAACTAACATTGATAGGATTTATGTTTCCACCGATTTTACTTAATAAAGTGAATTATTTTAAAACTATTCATTGTCCTCTGTCTGATTATAATGTACTAAGTATTAATATAGTAATAGATATAAGGAAATTTCAGATTACTGACAGAATCACTGTATATATGATGAAATAAAAAAAAGTTTAAAAGTTACTTTAAGGAAACAAATTGCGGATTTGTTTATCTTTGAATGATAATGGCCAAGCTACCACCACCAGGTTAGAATGACAGTACCTCCCTTCTTCCTGTTTTAAAGTTAAAAGCTTTAGAGTTTTAAATTGTTTTACATCTGAGCTCCCTTTTTATTACACCTGTTTAATGATTTTGTATTTATTCATTGTATTTTATGTGGCCTTGTTTTAAAATGTGTTTATTCCTTATTATTATCATTTTCCTTGGAGAAAGCATATGACAAGGTCCCAAGAAAGCTGATCTGGGCAGTACTGCGGTGGTTTGAAGTCCCAGAAACATTGGTAGAATTAGTACAGGCTATGTACAAGGACCCAGTGACTCAAGTACGAACAGTGTTTGGCCTCACTGAGGGGTTCCCAGTGGGAGTGGGTGTACACCAGGGTTCAGCTCTGAGCCCACTGCTGTTCATACTGGTAATGGACTACATCAGCAAACAGGTTGGAGGGGTCAGAGCAACAAAGCTGCTGTATGCAGACGATGTGGCATTACAGGCAGACTCTGATCTAGAACTTCAGCAAAGGATAGGAGAATGGAATGCAAATCTGAAGGCACATGGGATGAAACTAAGCACAGATAAGACAGTGGTAATGGCAGCAGATTGGGGAAATCAGAAGAAGCTGAGAACAGAGATAGATGGGAAGATGGTGGAACAGGTAAACAGATTCAAGTATCTGGGAGGGCTGGTTGAGGAGAAGGGTAGTCTGAATGAAGAGTTCAAAGCTAGAATCAGAGGGTCTGCAGCCAACTGGCATAGAGTATCAGGTGTAGTATATGACAGAAGAATGCCAAAGAAGCTGAAAAGTAAGGTGTACAAGACAGTGGTGTGACCAGTACTACTGCATGGTACAGAAACCTGGGCAGTAAAGGCAGAACAGTTGAAGAAGCTAGAGGTGATGGAAGTGAAGTGCCTGAGAAAGGTAGTAGGATGCACACTGTGGGACAGACGAAGAAATGAGGACATAAGAGCAGAAGCCAAAGTAGCTCCAATTGCAGAAAAGATCAAAGAAAACAGATTATGATGGTATGGGCACATGTGTAGAAAAGCAGAAGACAATCTGGTGAGGGAGATTTGGGACAGACAGGAAGAAGGTAAGAGGAAGCGAGGGTGTCCAGCAAAGAGGTGGATGGATTGTGTGAAAGAAGATCTGCGACAGTCAGGCATGAGTGTTGAAGAAGGCAGGAGAGTGGCACTGAATCGAGAGAGTTGGCGACAGTTAATACGATACCCCGACCCCATGTAAATGGGAAAAAGGGGATGATGATGATGATGATGATGATGATTTATTCCTTAATGGAATCAAACAGATTTCATGTTAAAATGCATGCTTCAGGGAAGTATTCTTAAAAAAATGCTTAATTTGTATATTGTTTTTAATTAACAGTGAGTATCACATGACTTTGTAGTATTTAAACTGAATTGGTAAACTCACATACTTGTTCTGAAGAAGTCCCAGAATTGTAGGGATGAAAGTGCTTGACCAGATATTCATGTTAATAAACATTTTTGCACATTACTCTGTTTTTGCCTTATAGTTTAACACAACAACATGTGCTGTTTTGTGATTTTTGGGTTGTGTTTCTCATTACACATTTTACATGCTGTTTTCGGGTTCTTAGTAAAGTCATACTATGGGACTCCTTAAAAATGGATATTAAAAACAGAATGGGAAGATGGGCTAGTAATACAATGAAAGAATGGGATACATATTTGTTAGAAATACAAAATGAAATACACAAAGCAAGCTTTGAACAATAAAATTAGATAATACTTAAATCATTAAACATAATGACAAAATAGCAAACACTTTTAACACAGTAAGTGGTGATATCTTTACAAAAAAATAAAATGCCATTGTTATGTGATGCCTTCAAAAAATCTACATAGATTAGCCAATAGAAATAAGATGTTAAACAAAAAGGCACAAATCAATATTATACCATGACCGCCGAAAAACGTGCACGCTGATTGGCCAGCGTGCCCGTTGTAAATCGAGTTATACTAATGGAAAAGGGTCCGGTCACCCGGACTTTTTTCCATTAGTATAACACGTTTTTTTTAAAACACTGTCTCGCTATGTTAAATGGGTTTAACATAGCGAGACAGCTTTAAAATAAGCAATGGAGATCTCCGTTGCTTATTTTAAAGCTGTCTCGCTATGTTAAACCCATTTAACATAGTGAGACAGTGTTTAGCAACGGAGAAAGCAAGATCTCCGTTGCTTTTTTTTAGTGTTTCGCTATGTTAAATGAGTTTAACATAGTGAGACAGTTTTAAAATAAGCAACGGACATCTCCGTTGCTTATTTTAAAACTGTCTCGCTATGTTAAACTCATTTAACATAGCGAAACATAAAAAAGCAACGGAGAACTTGCTTTCTCCGTTGCTTTTGCACAACTCTGATGTACTGCAGCGCGCAGTACATCAGAACTGCCGCGGATGCCAGACATCTGCGGAAGGGCAGTAAACAGGCATTATACTATGCCATTATTTAAGAAAAGTAATAGTTTCTTTTCTTAAATAATGTCATGGTATAATAGCAATAACCCACTTCTGGTTGTGGGTAATGCTAAATTTACCCACGGTTGGCTTTGTTTGGTTCCTCGGGCTTCCCCCTCGGGACCAAACCATGCCAACTGTGGGTAAATTTAGCATTACCCACACCCAGGCGTGGGTTATTGCTATAATATCCAAAATCCTCACACTAATAAGGTTACTTTAGATATACAGGAAATGTTTAATATTTAAAAATAAAATCCATGAGGTCTTAATAAATATAAAAATAATAATCCCGATGATTGCAAAATTGACAATTATTTAAAAAAAATGCTACTTGTGAACTAAATGACTAGCAAACATCTCAGTTGAAAAAGCCTATTACCCTGATAAAAGTTAAAGAAGCTTTAAAAAAGGAAAACATGTAAAGCTCCAGGATTAAATGGTTTACATAGGGAATTATATAGCCTGTTTCTGCTAAATATTTTAGAATTACTGACATTTTCAGGATAATTCAGGGTGACAAAATAATTCCTCCCTCATGGAAATTTTCTGTTATCTCACCTATACTTAAACATGGAAATGATAATATGTATGTCTTCTCATATAGACCTATTTCATTATTAAATGTAGACTATAAAATATTTAGTTCATTTTCACCACAAGATTAAGAGATATAGTGGATACATTGATTAATAAAGATCAAACATTATGTATAGTCAAAAGATTAATATACAATAATATAAAAAGGGTGGTGACTATTTTAGATTTAGCAAATGGAATGAACAAGAAATTGGCCCTTATTAACTTAGATATAAAGAGATCTTTTGATTCTGTAGATTGGAACTACTTGTTCAAAACTTTAGAAGCATTTGCATTTCCAGAACAGTTTATTGGAATATTAAAAAAACTGTATAGAGACTCCAAAGCATATGTTAAAATAGGATCTTGGGGTGGTATTTTCTTGTTATGGACTGGTGCATTATGTGAACTCAAGATGTTCTTTGACTTTTTGAAGAAAAGTACACATTTTTAAGGTTTATATATAGCATTCTTCCATTTCTAACATTGATTTTTTTGATGTAACAATTTCTAATAATTATGAAAAGATTTGATTTGAATCTAAGATATTTTGAAAGCCAACTTTTATTAATTATAAAAAATGAGCAAGCACAGGAATCTGTCTAGTTCCAACCTCACCAATGTGAATGTTGAGAGAACAAAAAAAAAAAAAAAAAAAACAGAAAAACTAATAGACTTAAAACTTTGTTGAATAGCTCAGTAACAATAACTTCCAAAAATCATGAAACCCAGGAAGTGCTCCAAAGCAACAAGCCTTTATTCATCACAGACAAGTGATCCTCAATAACAAAAAATCAGAAATGCTTTGCAATGTTAAATACATTAGCTTTTATACACTTAGAAGTAGGATTGGAAAATGCATCCATTGTTTAAGATTAAAGCACCGTATTGCAGGCAAACAATATAAACAGAGTTGTAAAAGTGTTTTTAAGAACAGTAAGTACCCACCCCCACACGCTACTACTGATTACTTCAAACTAAATCCTACTTAAGGAAAACACTACCTATCTGTTTACAACCTACATTCCAAAATCAGGCATTAAGAAAAGCATAACATACATATAAAACTACTGACCCTGGATTTACTAATCATCCATGCAGGACTAGCTTAGTCCTGCATGGAAGCAGACGTTTAGGAGCAGGACGGCAGTGCACCATGCATATCAATGAAATTGCGCTGCCTGGGCTCCAAATCTTACACGGAGCATGCAAGAGTGCAGGGGGCATGTCTGAGAGCAGACCTCTCAGAATATGAATGCCCCCTCAATGAAGAACAGCAGAAAGGCCAAAAGAAAGAGTGAGACTGCTCATAGTTGTCCGCATACCCCCAACAATATCCCCCACATGTACAACAGCAATAGTAAATACAAACAAAATAAACATACCATTTTTTTATGAATCCAATTAAATCTAACCATAGGTGCGTGGGATTGCCCATCTCTTAGCTGTGGTTAATGCAGCTTAAATGACAGAAGAGGATAACAAGGAAGATATATGCAAATGAAGCAGTATAGCAATAGTGTAGTGGGAAGAGCATTCACCTTACAAGCAGGCATTCCCGGATCAAGTCCCACTGCAACATATTCCATTTTCCATGTCAAATCATGTTATGACATATATTTGTGAACTGGAGTACTGCATTGAATGCAGATGTGTGGTGTCAGTGTTATAATGTTGCAAAGTCCACAGATAATCACATGTGCCCCATACAGTATATGTACACAGGAATCACAGATACAAATGGAAGGTATAATGTGTAATGAATGATCACTCCATACAGCTTCCAAATCCCCCACACTTTCCCAAGAACAATTAGACATTACTGTCTAAATGAGTGCAGTGTTAAGTGAGAGTAAGCACTAGTAAGCAAGTGTAAGCAGTATTAAGCAGTAGTAAGCAGGAGTAAGCATATGTAAGCACTAGTAAGCAGTTTAAGCCCGTTTGCATGAGGGTAAGCAATGCGCACACAGGTTAAGCAATATTAAAGCTAACTTTCTGTAAGCGTATTTTACCAAAGGTTAGCATAACTTACCCTCACGTAAACTGTGCAAAACCACTTACAAGTGCTTAAAAGTGCCTTAATGACTGTGTATCCAACAGCCGCTCTTCTGCCCAGCAACAAAATGAACAGCCTTGCAGGTCTTGAACCCAGGACCATATACACTATAGTCAGAGTAGTTAACCACCAAGCCATCACAGCAGTACATAACACTGAGGTATCACCAAACAAACCCCAGTATTGTAAAATCAAACTGAACATGTGAAAGGAATCAGTATACAGTCATATGTTCTATAACCTACTACATAACATAAATATGTGAACTGGAGTACTGAAGTAAGGCCAGATGTGACGTATAAATGTAATAGAGTGTTGAAGTCCCCTACTAAACACAATGGCCCCATACAGTGTACGTACACATGAATCATGGATACCAGACGTATATATATAAGATGTAATGAATACTAAATCAATGCCAAAAAGCAAATATAATGCAAAATCAATTTTAAGCAATGCTAAGCATTGCACAGGCCAGCTTAGGAGGTATAAACAATGTCTAGGCCACCTAACTCAATATGACTAGTAGTATACCCCTTTAAACAATGCCAACCTTAGGTAAGCAGGTTTGCCCATAGCGTAGCCTTTTCAAACCGGCCAATCATGGCAAAGTGCGAGAATTCGGCCCTACTTAAACCAAACAGGTGGGAATACATCTCATAACTGGTTGTAACTTCCCCTTGCAGGCACCATGGCAGAAAGGGGAGAGGGAGAGCACTTCCAGGCACAGCGCTGGGTCATCGAGGAGCCAGAGTTATGGCAGGACTCCTTGTCAAAGACCATGAAATGAGACTGCTGCAGGGCCAGTACCAGGGTTCCCAATATAAGGTGGAAGCCTGGGACCATCTTGCCCATGACCTCACTAGTGCCACTGGCATACCCCGAACTGGTGAGCAGGTGAGGCATCACTATGCTGACCTGAACTGGTGAAAGGGGGATCTCTTGGATCAGTGGGTCCAAGAAGCTAGGATGACAGGGGAGGTCCCAGCTTTGTGTAAGTATCACTCCACTACCTGTTTAATAATTGCCAGCTCATGTATGTTATGGATAGGTATGGCTAAATATTCCTCTTATGTCCTTCACAGTGGCAAGTGGGCGAGCCTAGAACCAGAAGGCCCATGGCTGTCGCCTGGAGAGGTTGCGACGCGAGGCAAACTAGTAATACTCTTGCATGTACTGCCATAGGAAATAAATCTAACAGTATTAGTAAATTAATTGCCAGTATAAAACCTGTATTGTTTAAGGCAAGTACTGCAAACACTGGAGAATATGTCAGGAAGAGAATCATATAGTTTGTGTGCAAATAAAAGCATAATAGCCCGACAATAAATGTCTAACTGCCGGACTGCATGTGTATACTGTGATATCATATGGTAATGTAGATTTGCAATCACTTAATAGTACTGTTGTATTAAGCACTGTTACCCACACTGTGCAACATAAATAGAATGTGTAGGAATGTCTGTATATGACTGGTGTAATCCCCAGAGGTCACTCAGTACAACTGAGAGACAGAAAACTGTGAAAAGGCAGACATCAAAATCCAAATAGCACATGCAACTGAGACATGAACTGTTGTATTTTTAGCACACAGCCATGGTTCGAATCCTGGGAGTGGTAGTAGTCTGCATACAGAATCATACCACAGAATGTCCAGTAAATTGACCCATATCTGCTGCCTGTCACCCTGTCCCCCCTGGGAAATCAGTGGAATTATCTCAGATGTATAGGCAGGAAACAGGAAATACGACTGATTGTCACACATGTATGAGAACAAAGTTGGCACACTAGCAACTCCCAAAAATTCGTATGAGAGTAATAAGCCACATATGTCCCATTTACACCCCCATGTTGTCAAGCTGTGACCAGAGTGTGTACAGTAACAGAGTGAGATGGATGTGCATAATAGTAATGTGGAATCAGGTACTGTGTGTGGCAACATTCAGGTAGTGCTAACAAACATTGCTCCCACAGGTCTGATAAAATACAAACACTGTGCCCAGAAATAAAAGAATGATACCCTGTACTGGTACTATTCACTTTGGTATGGTATGGCATTGTGACTGATGCAGTTGCTCTGAATAATAAGGTATTACTCATTGCAATCACCCACACTGTGATACATAATATAACTGTCTAGGAAATCCTGCATAAGACTGTTGTAATGCAAGATCAGAATGTAAAACCACAGGAGACTTATAAGACCGAAAGCAGATAGGAGATATACAGCAAAATCTATATAGCACACACAACTATGATGGACAGTGTTTTTGTTTTAGCAGGCACAACCATGATCTGAAACCTGGGAGTGGAAGTATGCTGCATACAGAACCATACCTCACAACTGTAGAGATAAGTCCAGAATGTCCAGTATATGGGCCCATATGTGCTGACTCTCACCCTGTTCACCTGGGAAGTCAGTGGGATGCTCCCTGATGTTTAGGCAGCAAACAGAAAATACAACTGACTGTTACACATCTATGAGAACAAACCTGTCACTCCAGCAACTCCTGAAACTACTATAAGAGTAATAAGCCAAGTATGTCCTATCTATACCCCCATGTTGTCAAGCTGTGACCAGAGTGTGTACAGTAACAGAGTGAGATGTATGTGCATAATACTAATGTGAAATCTGGTACTTTGTGTGGCAACATTCAGGTAGTGCCAACAAACATTGCTCCCACAGGTACATCAGATACAAACACTGTGCCGAGAAATAAAAGCTTGATACCCTGCACTGGTACTGTTTACTCTAGTATTATATGAGATTGTGAGTGCTGCAGTTGCTCTGAATAATAAGGTATCACTGATCACTGTCACCCACAGTATGCTACGTAATATAACTGTGTAGGAAATCCTGTATAAGAGTGCTGTAAGTCAATTAAGGTCAAATAAGCCAATAGTCTAGATATGTCCTGGTTCACCTGCATGTGGTCAAGATATGGCCAGAGTCTGTGCAAAAGCAGATGGAGAGGTATGTGCACAACATTATCCCAAAACCTGGGAGTATGTGTAGAAACAGATAGTTTATGTTAACAAAAATATCCTCTACAGGTATACCAGGTAAGAGTTGTACACCGCAGATAAAACCAGTTCATGTATAAAGATGATGACAGCCATATCACTGCCCAAACTAAGGCAATAGGATAGTGTAGTAATACTTGTAAGGTATAGATAACAGCACTGACTAGGAAAGTAATGTGAACTACAGAAATATACTCGTTGTTAATTGACATCTTTCTCTCTCCCCACCATATCTCCAACAATACACTTCATACCCACCTCAACTGGTATGTGATGACTCCAATGTTATGTTGGGACATATGTCCTATTGGTTGATAATTATTTAAATCTGTTTCTATGCATGTGCTATGTTGAAATACTCCAACATTGGTGGCATGGTGCCATCAACGTACCTGCATGCTGTTGTTATTACCACTGTGGTCCCATATATGCATGTGTTCCATTTGCTATGCAGCTGTTCCGTATCTGATGTCTGGGTTAATGGGAATACCTATGCATGCTGTTATACCTAACCCTGGAATGTGTCGACTATTACTAACTCACATATGCTGATGCACCATAAACACCATAACACATACGGGAATGCGGGTCCCAGTGGACCCACCTGTCCCACCTCAGCTGGCCATGGCACTGGGCTCCAGCACATCTGGGACCCAACCTGGGACCACCTTGTCCGTTGGTCCTGCACCACCTTCAGGTGGAACCACCTCAGGGGATGGGGCTCACCCCCCCCCGGGAGTGGGTGTGGACAGGAAGCTGTCACCCATCGCCAGGTCCAGGTCATGGTGCATAGACAGCTTGATCAGCAGTTTGGAGATCTTCTATGCCAGCTCGAGGGCCGTGTGTCATGACTAGAGGGTTAGCCTGGCTCTCTGGATCAGTCCCCAGCACAGCCACCTTTGGTGCTGTTAAGGTGCAGTGGTGAATGTCCATGGATGTGGATCTCAGTCCCACTGTTTCCACTAGGGGGCTCATGGGCTTCTGATTTCCCAACACCTCTCCCCATCAAGGTGTTAACCCCCCACATGTGTCATATACCACCCCTGTATGTGTCTTGTTTGTCTTGTCTGTTAACCTACCCAACCTACCTCCCCAAATATACCTACTATCCATCCCCAACCTCCCACTCTCACCTGAAAAAAATAATGGGCAATCTGTTCCCCCCAAAAAAAATATCACCTCATACATAGCTGTCCATTTTGCACACATGTCCACTGGACACATGTAATCTGGTCTAATTGGCATCACAACATGTTATTGTTGTCTTTACCCCTCTCTCACGTGTTTGAGTGTCCAAACCTACCTCCAAATTCAGGGTTTATGCACAGTTGTTGCTATGGAAGAAATGGTCAGCTATGGACCTTCTCTACACCCTCCTGCACATCCCTCCCTATTTTCTCCACTGTCTTTCCCTCTTTGTGCCCCTTTTTCACCACTTTCCTATCAACCCTTTTTTCTTATCTTTTAAAGAAATTAACATGGGGGTAAGTGGAAGTAAGCACTTTTAAGCAGCAATAAGCAGGTTTAAGCTTGTTTGCAGGGGGGAGGATAAGCAATACCTACACAGGTTAAGCAATTTAGAAGCTAAACGAGTATAAGAAACTGTAACCAGCAGTTAGCAGTGTTTACCTTTGTGCAAACCCCCACACACCTGCTTACAACTGCTTAAAAGTGCCTTAATCACTTTGTATCCAATGGCCCATGTTCTGTCCAGCAGCAAAATAAACAGCCTCTGGAAGGCTCGGACCCAGGACCCTGCACACCATAGCCAAAATGATTTACCACTAAGCCGTATCAGATACACATACCTTAGATTTTTTCACAAACATTTCATCCAGCCTGGTCATTCAACAGTACAGGAAATGTATCTAAACATGTAGATGTATATGTGTATGTGTATATATATTTATATCTAAATAGATATATACATATCTATATATGTAGATATAGTTTTATATATATATATATATATATATATATATATATATATATATATATATATATATATACACAAATGCATATGTCTATATAGATATATATATATATATATATATATATATATATATATATATATACATACAAATATGTCTACATCTATATGTCTATATACTTATATCTACAGCAAAATATATATGTAAGCATTTATATATATCTATATAGGTATATAGAGATATACATTTGTAGATAAAAATGGGAACCTAACAAAAACATATATGTCCACATTCACTGTTAATGGGGTTGAGGGGGCCCAAACAACATACATCTTGTACGTATAGCTACCCCCCCCCAACAGCCAAACATGTCTGTCTTGCAATACATTACCAAATGTTGCAGATCCCATAACCAGGACCTGACACAACATGGGCACAAGTTTTTAACAGTACTCCAAACCACCTGTATGATGTCAGGCTGATATCAGTAACATATCATGCAGTACAGTCTGGCTACCATAGGGAATTTACAATGTGGAAGCAATCAACATCCCTAGGATACATATATACAGACACATATATGCAGATACAGATATACACACACACACACACACACACATATATATATATATATATATATATATATATATATATATATATATATATATGTAACTACACATACACACACAGAGATATGTATATGAAAATACATATGTAGAAGGTGCACACAATATGGAACAGCCACCATGCCTACAGTTACCACCTTACCAACTGGACACTGTATGAGCCACCCATACAAATGAAAACTGGTGCCTGCAACATATACCCACAGAGAGGTCAAAGGATATAATACCACACACGTCTGCATACATACTAGCTTTATTTGTGTACCATTACAGTTGTATATGTCATGTCATATAGCTGTTTAGACAATGACATACGTATAAACAGAGTAATGCAACTGTGAAACAGTTATACTAATATAGTAGTCTGGAACGGTTTACATATATTGCTGTCCAGGCCGATACCTTCAAGTAGTACAATAGTAAAGACAGACTGGGCCACAGGATACCAATCAATCAACAGTAAGTAATGCAGATGTATAGCCCAGCAGCCTCTATCTACACTCTGTACACAATCCCTAGGGGTAAAGACCTCAGCTGACACAATGGGATGTATCTGTTACATAACAAGGCATAACTGACACCATCACAATAACACTGACAAACAGAACAGTCTGTACGGCAGGAGACAGTAGGCCTGCATTTACCCAAGGTGAATTGTATGGTAATGTATATCTGGATACTTTAAAGCAGCTTACCCTTTATAACCCCACATGTTGTAACAGCCTAGGTTAGTTATGGTGCATGCCCACCCTCCAGACTCAGTAATACAGGGCCACATGCCACTGTTACATACACTGGCCTCTGGAGTACATAAGGGCACATGTATTGTGTAGGTGAAGCCCACATATATATGGACCCAACCCCACAGGATGTGTGGGGGACACAACAGCAGTGAACTGATGTCAGGAATGGCAGCATGAAATACTCACAGCTCACTATATAACAACCCATGACAGCATATCATATGTACAAAGCCTGGTATGTAGGTGGAGGACAGAGGCTGGAGCACAGGCCCATATGTGTAAAACTTTTGTCATACACTAAGCAAGTTGCTGGTGTTACAGGATAGTCTGCAACATACCCTTAGTCAGGAATATGAAGCTATAAACAGAAACGGATGCAGCCATGTACTGATAGCACTCAACACACAGACTGTCAGTGATTCATCTGACTCAAGACCTGTGTGGCAGACAGAAAAAACATAATAGGCACACCTCTGGCCATTAAGAGGATAGGCACACAGTTGAGAGCTATGCAGACAGGCTGAATTCCAAGTTAAACTAGTATGTACACACAAACTCTGTAACACCGGTGCTATACAATGCAGACAACACTACTCACACTCTGTCTGTAGTTCTGGAACCTCCTACAAATATGTAGCTGGCCTGAGTGTGCAGGCTCTCCTGTAAGAGGTATTGCTACCTGCTGTCTGTAACACTGCTGTCCACACACAGGAAGGATGTCCATCATACAGGAAAGGTAAAGGGACTATGCCCAAATGATGTAGGGATTTATAGTAGTTGGTTGCCATGACAGTGGTAATTGGAAGTACTACACAGCATGCTGCATGCAGGTAGCAAGTGGAGGACACTAATTGGTGCAGCGGCCATCACCTGATCATGTGCATCACCTACAAATTCCATGCTGCAATCTATGCAAAGCAGCTCATTCCATTTACTGGAGAGAGACTGAGAGTGAGAGAGAAAGAGAGAGAGAGAGAGAGAGAGTGTGCATATAAGGCACAGAAAAAAAACATCCAGAAGAGTCTGCATTCCTAGAACAGGAATGTGAAGTATATATGTATGTAATTGACCATACTACTTGGTCCATAATAATGGGATAGATGATGTGGAATGATTTATATGTGCCTTCAAGTGTTGTTGTAATGCTGTTCAGCTGAACAACTGCTAAGGACAATACAGCCCATCCCCGTGGGTAGTAGGCCATACCTGTCTACCGTGCAGACTGATAAGATGCAAGCCACCATAGAGTGTCTTGTGTAATGGTAAGTATGTAAATTGCGTGGACAATAGCTGGTGGTGGAAGTAATGCCATAATGATGGACACGTGGCTTCCACAACCCACCTCTTGCAAGATACTCAGGTTAACCTGTATCGTAGCATGCAGAAATGCCATAGGTGTGTAACAGGGTTACCTGCAATCTGACCCTATATATACCCCCCTAATGTCAGGCTGTGTCCATATGTGGCACCTGTCTGTGTTGTAGCAATGCAGAACAGTGCAGCTGTGCAGGAAGGTGTTGTGAGATTGTGGACATGATGTCTGAATGTACCCCACATATAGGTATGCATATGTGTACATATATATATATATATATATATATATATATATATATATATATATATATAGGTATGTCCACACATATACAGATACCCTTGTGTAGACATATACATGAGTACATATATACATCACATATACCTACACTTACATAGATATATACCTATATGCACATGTCTACATATATACAAACACACACACACACAAACATATATGTATGTAAATATTTGTCCCCTATATTACTACCACAGTGATGCATGCTATGTGTGCGAGGAAACAGCACACATAGCAATACACACAGATATCTACAGCTGTCAGTTTGTTCAACATGGATGGATATGTTACATGTGAACCCCTTGTTGGGACCACATTGCCCTTGTCTGTGAAGTATGGAATAGGAATATGGGGAAGTAGGGCTGGTATAGTTGTGGGGGTGGTTAGGGTTGGTAGATATAGAGGACAGCCTACAGGGATGGTATGTGACACATGTGGTGGGTAAACACCCTGGAAGGTGTGTGTGGTCTGTGATGTGGACGCCCCATGGGCACCAATATGGACACAATGGGAACAAGCCTCCCACACACTGCTAGTCACAACAGCAGTCCATGTCCTGAAAGTGCCAGGCTTGGAGGCTGAGCAGGAGGAGCATGTGGATCATGTGAATGTATACCGGGTGCCTCGAGGTGATGTAGCACATCCCACATGTGTCTGTGGAGCCCGTTATGGAACAGACCCTGAACCTGTCCTCAGAGGACAGGAGCATGTCTGTGTGTGACCCCAAGGTGAGGAGGACAACATCCCCTGGGTTGGTTCCACCTGACAGTATTGCTGGAGAAGTACATGAGGAAGCCCCAAGTTGGGTAATACATGTGATGTGGCCTGGTAACATGAGCAGATGAGTTTGGAGAGGTGGTTCTGCTGGCCAATAGTGCATACACATGCTATTGTGTCACTGTTATAGAACATATGTCGGTAGTAATAGTCTACACAATCCCAGAATATGTCCAATAGCATGCATAGATAACAACAATAACACAGAATTTCAGATCTGCAGCAAACACACAGCAAGCATACCACATGCATATATGGAACTACTGTGGCCCTGACAATGGCATGCAGGTGAATAGTCTGTAACAGGCCAGCAGTGATAGTGTCCACACAGGGAAGGTGGCTACAAACACATTGCACAAAGCGTGGTACAGTACAATATCTGCCCCACTGATATGGGGGGTGACAGTGATGTGTATTAAGAACTGTGGTAACCTTGCTGCATGACTTGCTCACACCTGTGTCCATCTTTATGTCTTTCAGGCACGATGTCTCATGGAAGGCTACCAGCCTACATAGCAGCTGAGAATGAAATCCTGCTGAATTAACTAATACAGCACTATGCGATCTTGTTTGGGCGGGGTGCCCATGATCAGCAGGAGCAGACCACCCTGTGGAATGACCTA
The DNA here is from genome assembly GCF_019279795.1 of Protopterus annectens. Lineage (NCBI taxonomy): Eukaryota > Metazoa > Chordata > Ceratodontiformes > Protopteridae > Protopterus > Protopterus annectens. The sequence goes on along the minus strand of NC_056746.1, from coordinate 613,349,581 downwards.
GTCCACAGGGTCAGTGATGTCAGACTGCACAACCACAGTTATGAGCAGGTCCGGCATTATTGTTCTGACATGCTTTGCAGTGCCCATCGGCATGCTGCTGCAGGCTGGGGGGATCACCTCACCACAGAGGGGGGGGGCATGCCATCCATCCCCCCCTGACACATGTGGAGGAGCTCCTGGCCAGCCTCATGGCACCTGCTGTTCGGCCAGCCACCAACCACCGAACACCTTTGTGGAGGTGGGTGCCACCCACACACTGGCCAAGAAGCATGCAGGTAAGGCCACAGGGCACATCTGTAGACCACTGTTGCGTATACAACCACATCGGTACAGGTAGATCATGCATATATAACATGTCATAGATATATTTTGTTGCTGCATAGTAGTGATAAACAGATGTCCATATGTGGTAGTATTGTGGAAATGTACTGTTGATGTATTGTAATACTGTACCCACCCTGTAGCAATGCCACAGGTGTGGCCACTGGCTTTGCATCTCTCACCCTCTTATGTAGGCCCCGCTGAGATACCACCAAGGCAACAGCCTGTAGCTGGTGAGTATGGTTTATGTAGATGCTTGCCAATACACCGGGCATGTAATGGCGATGGTATATTCCATGCACACATCTAACACACCTACCCAGAATGCATGCTGTACATGTGCACGTATTGTTGCTGTGAAATGCACGGCATCACAGGGGTGACCATAATGGGGTATTGGAAGAGTATGTCAGACACCTGCATGATAACTAACATCATGTCATTGTGGAATGTGTCCACAGGGAGTAACATAATGGTGGGAGACATGGCCTACAGCAGGAACATGTACAGAACAACATCCATATACAGTGCAACACCAGTGTATATACCTGTAGGACAATGGCAACTGTTGCAGAGATACACTGTGGCATAAGGCATTATAGTGGTCCACATTATCAGCTGGGACTAGGCTGTAACATGTGGTGTTCAGTGTCTTGGACACTGCAATGTGACACACATGTGTAGGGCTTACTTGTCATGCATCTGCAAAAAGGGTGAAGGAAGGGTGGGTGTCAGCATGACACACCAGTGGACTGCAGCAGGGATCCTTAGGATGATAAGAATGGCTGTATCTGCTTATAGTCAGGTTCAGGACCTGTAGCAGCCATAACCCTGACCCCCACAGCAATAGTGATGGCAGTGTGTGAACACCAAGGGATGTGCACATGAGTAGACCTTGCAATCATGCAGATTAGGGGGACATGTGTAGGGCAGACTGAACATACACTGGCAAATGCAGATGGCCCACACTGGTATACCCCTGCCAGAAGTAGTGACTGCTGTAGTACACACAAGAGGTGCGACAAACCATCATGATAAGGGTGTGCACACATATGCCCACACGGTGTGTATGCATCGTGGTCAGCAACCGCACACCTAACACATTCCATAGACACTGCATGTGAAGGTACAGGACATATGTCACATATCAGGCTCATGTACTGTTAAGATATTTGGTGATGTGGTCCCATGGCAGATCAAGGATGGGTGTGTCATATTAATAAGGGTGTGTACAACCCCATAGTCATGGTATGCTCTGATGGTTGTCAGTGTAAGAGTATTGGAGTGGTTATACATGGTCTGCTGATGTTGAGAGCTGTGAATCAGACATCAGGCATTCACAAATGTCATCTGCCCACTTATCAAACCAGGTATGTGTTCCTGGAAAAAATAGGGGCTATGAGCATTAAAGCTGACATAACTGACACAGTAGTACACTTTCAGCAATGGGCTGCATACCTGTTAGGTGTGGTGCATACATGGCAGGGTGCAGAACAGGTGCACAGCAATACTGTGTACATGGGTGAGTGGTATCCAGGGGAAGTGGCTTCACCTAGTGACACAGCACATGCATCACGCACATGTATACTGTTGCTAGCATGGATTGACTATAGCTGCACTGCATGCTGCTGGGTACCATATGTTACACATGTTGACAGATGGGTAATAGGAAGACTATGTGTACTATCATTGTGCAACCTCACCTGTATGTGTGTGTGCGCATCCTGGTTGGTAGTTAGTTTGTCTGTAGGATCACTCTGGTGAAGTGGAGGGAGGTTGATGCATGAAGGATGTGTGTATGTGCATGTGTGGGTGTTTGTGTGGCTGGCCATGTATGCACGTGTGATTGTGGAGTGTTCGTACAGCAGTACCACCCTCTGTGATCATGCAGTATATGGACATGGACTGCCAAATTACAAACCAGGAATACTTGTCATGTGTGTAATCACAGGACATCTGATAGTATAATATGGTCTGTGGCATGGAACAGGCATTGACAGGGAAGGTAGACAGCAGGTACACCCTTAATATCACATTCAGCAGAGAGATCACATACAACCCACTTATGCAGCACTACAGATGCATTGGGGAAGTACTAGCCAACACCAGGGAGTGTATCTATATATTATAGTTGTCACATGATAGGCTGATTGAGCAGCATATCTGGCATGGTACTAAGCATTACATACACATGACACACTAGTGCATGATATTATGGATTGGACATAGTAACCCATACATATAGGGGCCATGCTCATGATGTCCAGACATACACAGGGTGAACACTGAATGACAGGCCACCTAAAACCAATACACATAGGTCAGACAGGTAATGTAATAACAGGTCTTGTGTTGTGATCGCTTGTGTAGGCATTTAGAGGACTGGCATGTTAATGAGTGGTATCAATGTGTGTATATTACCAAGTGTGATAGAGGATGGGGTACACATGGACATATACTTGGGACTGTCTGTAAATTCATGGACAGGTAGGTATTATGGTGGTGTATGTGCGTGTGTGTGTGTGTGTGTGTGTGTGTGTGTGTGTGTGTGTGTGTGTGTGTGTGTGTATGTGTGTGTACTGTTAGGCAATGCTATGCAGGTTTTAAAGTGCATTTATTGCTTTCCCCCACAGGTGGCGAGGTGGGTCAGGGTCCCTCCTGCATGCAAACTGATGTTGGTGTCCATACAGACACCAAAGATGCTGATAGTACCTTTGAGGGACAGATGGGGTTGTCAGGGGCCGACACTGTACCATCACTTGACATCCCCCTTTTAGCCACCCCAAGCCCGCACACAGTTTCAGTGCCTATACATACCCCATCACCACAGTGGCCATAGTGGAGGGACAGCTGGCGTTTGGTGGCAGTGCACAGGAAAGTGTGGTAACTATTCATACTGTGCCTAGTTGCAGCAGGCATAGCTGGATGTCTGGCAGGGCACCACATAGTCAGATGACCCAGGGTGCTTGTGGTAGGGCCACTGGACATCATGCCCCTGGCAGAGGCGACATAGCTGGTACCAGCAGGCGCATGTTGCATGCTGTCATGGCAGTGCAGGCATGTATTGAAAGTTACACCAGACAGGGCCTGAGGCTGCAGAGGGCTGCTTTCACATCTGTAAGAGACAACATCCGTGAAATGTCTGGTGCCATCCGTGCTTATACCAAGCTCATGGATAGATGGTCTGGTGAGATGATGGCCCTCATTGACCATGGTATGTCCGTGCTTGAACGTGTGGAGGGGCTGCAGCGATGGCCTCGTAGATGTAGGCCAGCAACACCAACAGCTGGCAGTCAATGTGGACATGGTAGGACACCAAGGTGCGGGAGTGGCACTGTCCATACAACACCACAGCAGGCCACGTGCACATGGTCCTGGCCAGTCCCAGGAGGGACTTGGTACCAGCGGACATTTGTCATCATCAGGTGAGAGTAGCACGTTGAGGCTTGTACCTGGACGTGCCCATGGAACTTCTGGCAGGGACAGTCCAAATGTCCATTGGCACAGGCAGTGAACTGCACACCCTGCCAGGTATGGCCTGCAGCTGTCCATAAACACCTGTATAGGGCAGCCACATGGCAGAACTGTGTGCATGCATACCCACACACTATACAAACACACCTCGGGCAACCTCATACCTAAACACACCACATCACCATGCCCAGCTCACCTCAGTACACCCCTCACCCACACACATGATGTCAAATGTATGGCCCACCCTCAGCCTCTGGCAAACCAAAAACACACCCTGTGCATATGATGATACCTGTGCCACATCCCTGTCATCCATACCATCAATGCAGAGACAGGCTAATATAGTTCTGATGCACATGGTGATGGTACTGCAGTGTACCACAGTATTGCAGTTTAACATGTAAGGAGTAAAGTGTAATGCAAGTATGTCAGGTAGTGTAGCCATCTGGCAATGAGGCATTATAGCTGTTAGTAACACTGGTTGATTGTGGTCTCTATAATGTTATCCATTTGTGTTGTAGGTGTACAAGTGTCAGCACGAGGTTGTCCTGTGCATACGATGATACCGGTGCCACATCCCTGTCATTCATACCATCAATGCAGGGACAGGCTAATATTGTTCTGATGCACACAGTGACTGTACTACAGTGTACCACAGTACTGCAGTGTAACATGTTGTAAGGAGTGAAGTTTAATGCATATTTGTCAGGTAGTGTAGCCATCCAGCAATGATTCATTATAGCTGTTAGTAACATTGGTTGATTGTGGTCTCTATAATGTTAGCCATTTGTGTTGTAGGTGTACATGTGTCAGCACGAGGATGCCCTGTGCATATGATGATACCTGTGCCACATCCCTGTCATCCATACCATAAATGCAGGGACAGGCTAATATGGTTCTGATGCACATGGTGACTGTACTACAGTGCACCACAGTACTGCAGTGTAACATGCTGTACGGAGTGAATTGTAATGCATATAGGTCAGGTAGTGCAGCCGTCCAGCAATGACGCATTATATTTGTTAGTAACACTGGTTGATTGTGGTCTCTATAATGTTATCCATTTGTGTTGTAGGTGTACATGTGTCAGCATGAGTATGGTCTGCAGTCATATTCCACAACAGGGTATGGCACTGTGGTGACACCATGACTGTGATATATCTGGGGTACAGTTGAACATGTCACAGGTTAGTATAATGGTTATTGCCTGTACCACATGGACAGGTGACCCGCTGGGGTGTGTATACCCTGCAACCTGATGTAGATCCATCCACATACACTCACACTGTTACTTGGCAACACTGGGACTAGACCCCTACCTAGGTATGTAGTGATACTGAAGTGTGTGGCTTACATTGCACACACCACACAGCATTTAGGGTGAGGTGTGTCCCAGGTTACATGTTACAGGCATAACATCCCCAGACATGTACAGTATGCTAATAGGGGATGTAATGGGTTTATATGGACAATACATAGTGTGACATAACTTCATATACACGTTAACAGACACATAACAGACAGACACACATCTGAGAGACCAGGGCCTATCACTGCTAGCTAACTTGAGCGTGTGTCCAATCTGTTACAGGTAGGCTACACTCAGCACATGCATAACTGGCCTGGATTGTGGTATCAGTTACTTGTACGGTTGATGGTGACAGAGGTAACCATAATGTGGTACATGGGACATATACTGGGTGTACCTTGGTGTAATGACAGTTTACGCAGCACCCACATCCCCCAGTGGATATTGTACTCCCTGAAACCCATGATGACACTCTGCCATACCCACCATCACACATTGGCCGTGACTGTGATACAACCCATAGTATAGCCCAACAGTGGTACTACAGGCATATGCATCTAATGCACATGCCAAACACATAGTAGGGCATTGCATTGTCATGCCTCACCTATGGGCATCAACAACACTATCTATACTACTCTGTGGCAATGGGTATTGTAATAGGAGCATGTGGGCTTGGAATGCTGTACCCTACAGCTATATGGACATGCACGCATACACACACTTGCCAGAACACAATGGGTATCCCATGCCTATCAATCCATTTGTACAACACTGTTGTGCTGGTAATGCAAGGCTCGTGTAGTTGGTATGAAGAGGAGCTTAAAAGGGTACATGTAATGCCCCATACAGCAGCAACAGCCACAACTGACTATGGCAATGGGTATTGCAGTGGTTGTGAAGGCCCTCATGGAATTCCCAAGTACAGGTTTGCTAATACACAGACACTGCCATACTCAGTCATGCACATGTACACATGTGACAGTACAGGAGTGCATTGCTGCAGTTGGTCATAGCTGTGTACCTAGCTATTCTCCAAGGAGAGATAGGTTGTGTAGGTGTTGTGTGTACAGTGGTATCCTGCCACCTGCCATGTGGCAGCAGGCAATCTATTGACAGACACTACTGTGGTGACCCTCAGGGTGAGAATGACATGCATCAGCCAAACTTCCAGGTGCCTCCTGCACATGGCCACTGAGGTGAGAATGTATGCAACATGCATTACAACACATGGTCAGTGTCTGTGATGGAGACCTGTACCCAAGCATGTTGAGTTGACAGTGGTAGTGTAGTGGAGGTACCTGTGGCATGTCGTGTGTACAGGGTGTCATCTCCTATATGTGCCAGTTCTTACACAGCTGGGCACATATGTCAGTGTCAATCAAGCTTAGGTTGCGTATACATATCCCAGCTGGATACCTGCCATCTGCACATCTATACAGGGACTGACAGTCATCAGCTTGGCAAGTAGCTATGCAGTAGGATGAGTGTGTTGACAGATAGATGTTTAACAACAATACGTATGCCATAATTACATGTCAGAAGCCCTCACTAACATGTGCTGTACAAACGGTAGTCTACAGTTAAATTTCACATGTCAAATCATTACCCAGTAGGGGTTATATACTGTGACACAGCTCACACACCAGGGATACAACAGGGAGGCCTCAGAGTCCAGCTATGCCTGCAGGTGTGCCTGTTGTCAGTACTACATTTAGCACTCTGCTCTTGCCTGGGTAAGCAGTGTCAACAGTAGTACCGCCATGATACACTACATGCTAGTGTGACAGCACAAACCCTGAGCTACTATCCCTGTATGTAGCACATTCACACAGATAATAGCACTGTACACACCTCATATACATCTGTGTCTCACACATGACACTCACACCACTTGCTACTGTAATGACAGCACATAGGCGCATGTATTGTACATGACATTACATACACTTATTACAGATGTCATTACCCTGTTATGTTATCAGACTCGGTGGTGTGAACTGGTTACCAGGGCTAAGCCATGCTTAACAAGTATCAACATTGCTGCAATATAAAAGCAGAGCTGATTTGCGCACTGGTAAGCGAAGCCTACACTGTGTAAGCGCCCGTACATTTACCCATAGTTTAGCACCGCTTAGCTTCACTCAAACCTGCGCAAACTAGCTTAAAACTGATCAAAACTGCCTTAACCACTCTGTATCCAATAGCCCTTGTTCTGCCCAGCAAAAAAATGAACAGCCCTTGCAGGTCTTGAAATCAGGACCCTGTATACTATAGTCACAACACTTAACCTCTACGCCATGACCACTGTGAAGACAGCTGTTGTTTTACCAATATATCTGTCAATACACATATTGAGTAGTATTGAACAATTGCCTTTACTTCCACAATTGTGTAGTACTTGTTATTAATATAACTGTTGCATCACATATGTTGTTTTATCATAATGTACATATAGCAGATACATACGGCGAGATACATCTGGGAGAGTACCCACAACCGTGAGGTTTACACATGACAGGAATATGGATATATACATATAATAGGTTGATATATGTCTACATGTACATACACATGTATACTCATACATAAGTCCTTATACACATCTGTATAGCGCAACATATATATGGCCATGTGTACATCTCTTCGTATGTACATATATATATATATATATATATATATATATATATATATATATATATATATATATATATATAGCTATATATGTATGCACATCCTATGTGTATAGATATGCCTGTTTATGTGGATATATATGTAGATATCTATAACTATATGTGCATATGTATCCCTATCTGTATATATATATATATATATATATATATATATATATATATATATATATATATATATACACATATGTGTGTGTATGTTTACATATACATATGCATTTATGTATGTCGATATGTATATGTGTATATATCTATATAGATATATGGATAATTATACATACATATATGTTCACCATATGTCCTGAACATGGACTGGAGCCCTACTTCAGCCCCAATAGTCCCAACCTCTTAGTGCAAGGGGATGTCAGGTATGTGTGCAAGGGGATGTCAGGTATGTATTTCAGGTATATTTATAGACTATTGCTACTGTAATAGGGATTGTCTTCACAGGCATGTTGTGTGTGGGATGTCACATCTGCTTTTAACATGTGTGCCATTGGCTACTGACAGGCATCCTAAGGAGATCATAGTACAGGACCACTGCTAGCACAGTAATGATCCTGTGGACTACAGCAGAGACATGGCCAATCTATGTGGACAGTATCACATACTCTGGTCAGTCCAGAGGTATACACAGAACCCTTTAGTGCAAGACATGTGGACCAAGTCTGACAATGTGGATGTTAACAGCCATGTAGATGGGTATATCATGTAAATACTGGTATACATTTGCCTCTGTAGGTTATGCATTCACACACCCCTGTCTGTCCTGACACATAATAACTGCTGGTACCGAGGTACCATGGCCACATACTACCCACTAGTTAGTGACATACATCTGTACAGCATCCCACTGCTTTGTTTGACATACATGACTGTTATGGTGGCCCAGCAGCAGTACATCTGGCAAGTATCTGGACATAACATCTCACTGGGTAAGTACACTAAGCTGCTAGGCATGTAACAAAGCACTGTGCAGGCTACAGGCAAACTGCCACAACACTTGCCTACATTTCCTATATGAGACTACACACGTACCTGCATATATAGCAGGCTCTACAGGAATGTCACACCACAGAGTAACAGACACCTGTGTGAAAGTGCATAACCACAACCAATGTGAACACAGCCACAGCCGCATATGGTAAGCTAGCATAATATTACAGTGTATGGACTATCTGATCAACACCATCCTCATATGTGCCACTCATACACTAACCTTACATATACTGGGCCGTTACACAATGTGGTCCGATGCCTGTCTGTGGTATGGTACATGTGTGTATTTGGCCCTGTAAACACATAAGCCAATAGGGTAACATACAGTGGAGCAGCATGCAACATTAGATAGAACAGGACCAAAAACAATGATATCGACCACAGTCTGTACACAGGCCAAGGTACATATTCACAGTACACACACTGTTGACAATCACCATACGTACACAAACCTCAGTACTGTAGACACAACCAGAGAATGCTCGGTTTATGTCCTCAAATTTAACCCCTACTATACATAACATGTGTAGCAGATTGATATCTCACTGGCTTGTTATCAGATATGCTGTCAATAAATATGGTGTACGGAACATATGCACCTCTTACTGCATGACATATGTACAAAGGTTGACAGAGCTGTGGTTGGAGGGACAAACACAGGGCATATTGACATATTGCTGTGATAACCTCATACATTTACTGTTGTAACAGGGTTTGTTGCAACATATGTCCTATGAGGGATATGAAGTCAGTAACTCTCATGGCTGTCACCGTTTACTGACTGCAATCCTCACACTATGCTTCTGCAGTTCACAAATAGATGCTCTGTGGGTAGCACAAGAAATAAAAGGCACCACACACTGCCCAGTCTGCAGATGTGCCTACAGATGGGGGTTTCCTCATAAACATATCACTGACATGACAGGTATTAAAACATGTAGGACAGCCATATCCACATACAACCTGTTAAACCAACATTACTCCAAATGCAGTACAGCAGCATTTACATTTTGTAGTCATGTCAGGCACATCCCCCTTCTGTGTGTTGGCCTGTTTCCACAGTGTATGTTGTTAGAGGTAAATCCCCAATCCATCTGCGATGTTGTTTGCCAAACAACAGATCTAGGTCCTGCTCACAGTGAATGAAAAGGCCCAACACCAACATGATTTTCGTAGATGGAGTGTTTATCCATGCAATTGACTATGGGAATGTTACCACAGCTATTCCACATGCAATCAGCTAGAGAAGGGCTGCAATTCGTGCAGAGGCCATCAGCTGATCATGAACATCCCTTACAATGCACATGCTGCTGCCTAAGCAAAGCAGGTGTAAGTTTTCACATCCACCAGAGAGGGAGTGAGAGAGGCAGACAGAGGCAAAGATAAGTCAGGGAGGGGTGGGAGAGTAAAACTTAAGTATGTTTGTGTCACGCACCTACCAGTACAGTGTATCAAACCCCTGACTATGTATTGCTATCATATGTCTATGCAGTTATTGAATGCACCACATAGTTTACAAATGTATATGTGATGGTGAGTGATATCTGCAATAGTGATATGGTAGCTATATGGTAGGTGTAGTACATGTACCTGTCCGCATGAAAAGGTGTCATTGCCAACACAGCCACACTCTATCAGAGATCCATACACATTGACACACTTGGCAGGGTCAGGAATACATCTCCTCACTAGTTAGATTGCCACAATGCAGTACTTTGCAGGTATCACATGCACCACAGGGGTTATCCAGAGGTAATATGCGCAAAGGGTATAGGTAGGTGTCTGACATCAGACAGCATGCTTCAGTATGCCAATGGAGGATGTAGTGAGTGTGAATGTGGTCATAGGCATCATACATCACACACATAGGCACAGGGTGCTAGTACTGACATGCATGGGTGCATTGCTTCACGGGTGTGTAGTGGTCAGTTGTGCCAGATGGTTATACAAGGCTAGGTGATGGGTATACCTTGCCATCAGGCCACAATACAATGATCAGCAGTGTGGCTCAGGGGTGTAGTGTCTGGATTGGCCCACACAGGTGGGTATTGTATTCACCATCCAGTCACCTGGGTAACTATTGTGTGTGGCCCTTGCTGTGTATTGCTTGGACAGTGTCTGGGATGTGCACACATCCCACATACATGTACAGTGACATGTGGAACTGTACCTGGGGTGTCTGGCCCATGTTGTGTACACAGATTGTTATCATCAGATATGTCACACCTGGCCTCATGTGGCAGGAACTGGTAATGGACAGCATGGTGACCCTGCAGCTACATTGATAGCATGTTACAGGTATTCCCTGGTGTCATTGGCATCTGCCCATACAGGGCATGTGTTTAAGGCATGGTATGTCCTTTGTGGGTCACATTTGATGGCACCACAGGTGTTGCAGGTGTCCAGTGGGGAACATAGAGAAGGTGCACTGTCTGCATGTATGTGCCTATTGGACTGATGTACAGGGTGCCATGCCCTCTGTAGCCCACTGCAATCACGCCATGGTTACTATCAGTGGGCAATATGCAGGGTACTACCAACATAGCGGTTGTTGCCTAGGCAATTGAGTGTGTATGAGACATGGGTGGAGAGTGTTCTCTGGGTAATACAAGGATTGCTAACTTTGTTCACCAGGCCTTGATGTCACATGTAAGGGTATGGATTTGCACCTCAACCTCTCTTCTATTTCACATCTGTTATCCCTGTAAGGTGGATATTGTGACATATACTAGGGCCACCATATAAGAAATTTGCAAAACCACTCTACAATGTGTCCAGTTGTTACACACTCACAGCCGTCACCACACAGGATACGAATGGCAAACACACACCTGCCATGTCTGGGATTAGAACTCCTACCTAACTAGTGTATTACACTACAGCACTATATAGTTATATGATGTGCCACAGAGATTACTGGAGTGCTCCTTCTTCAAAGGTGTATTTCACAGTGAATGACATCAGTAGGCTTGCCAAATTAGGGCATTTGAATTTTAGTGAGTGTGACTAGCCTAAAAAGCATTGCTCTCTACACAGACATAGAAACACACACACAAGCATCCACACTTGCCATGTGTGGGAAGTGAACCCCACCAGAGTTCTGTATCACATTACAGCATTACACTGGTATAGGACCCGCCACAAAGATTATTGGAGTACTCTTTCCCCAAAGGTGTATTTCACAATGAATGACATCAGCAGGCTTGGCAAAGTAGGGCATTTGAATTGGAATGAGTGTGACTAGCCTAAATTGCATTGCTCCCTTCACAGACAGGGACACACACCATTGCCATGTCTGGGATTAGAAGTCTTCCCTAATTAGTTTATCATAATACAGCAGTACGCAGTTATAGGATGTACCATGGAGATTATTGGGCTATACTATTCCCAAAGGTGTATTTCACAGTGAGTGACATCAGCAACCTTGCCAAAGTAGGACATTTGAATTGTAGTGAGTGTGACTAGCCTAAAATGCATTGCTCCCTACACAGACAGGGACACACACACACAGTTGCCATATCTGGGATTAGAACTGCTACCTAAAAAGTTTGTCACACTGCATCAGTACACAGTTATAGGATGCTCCACAGAGATTACTGAGCTAGACTTTTCCAAAAGGTGTATTTCACAGTGAATGACATAAGCAGCCTTGCCAAAGTAGGGCATTTGAATTATAATGAGTGTTACTAGCCAAAAATGCATTGCTTCCTACACAGACAAGGACACACACAAACACAATTGCCATGGCTGGGATTAGAACTCCTACCTAACTAGTTTATCACCCTATAGCAGTACACAGTTATAGAACATGCCATGGAGATTACTGGGCTACATTTTCCCAAAGGTGTATTTTACAGTGAATGACATCAGCAGCCTTGCCAAAGTAGGGCATTTGAATTGTAGTGAGTTTGACTAGCCTAAAATGCATTGCTCCCTACACAGACAAGGACATACACACACACAGTTGCCATGTGTGGGACTAGAACTCCTACCTAACTAGTTTATCACACTACAGCAGTATGCAGTTATAGGACACACCACAGCGATTACTGGGGTAAATCTTTCCTAAAGGTGTATTTCAAAGTGGATGACCTTAGCAGGCTTGTCATAGTAGGGCTGTGGGGAGGGCAGTGTGTGTGCATGGGCCATACCCATTCATCTAGAGGTTGACACACCACATGCTGGCACACGCAGGATTATATTCTGCAGGTACGTGTATACAGCTACTAGATGACTACTTCCTTGTACAGTCATGTTGCACAGCTAGCACTTGCACCACATAGCCTGTAATGCTGACAGATACTGGTGGCTAATGTCTACAGTGAGTGACATTTACACCTCATGTGGTTGTAGCCATTTGTCTGTGTGCTGGGAGGGACAGGCCTCATAATGGATGGCTCCTTGTCACAGCCACTGTCTTACACACATCTATGTACGTCTACTTTTGGCTTATTATAGTGTGTCATTCTTATATGTCTGTATTCCTATCCACTGTATGTGCAAAGCAGGACTGGTGTATACTGAGGATTGTATGCACTAACATCTGCAACTGCCATATATGTATGGCCCACTGTTGTTTGCAGACATTTGCTTCATTTGTTTGTGTGTGAGCATGCCCAGTATGACCTTTCAGTATGTTATTGTCTGACATTGCCTTCAATTCTCTAAGTGTGTGAGGATGCCCAGTATGCCCTTCTGTATTGAAAGTGTGGATCGATTCCAGGTAGTTTGTATGCCAGTGCAGACCTTTGTGTAGTGTACCTACAAGTAGCAAACTGTTTCTGCAGGGTATCCGTCGATCATTTGGCAATATGGGGAAAAACTGTGCAGGGGATAGTGTGTACTGTAGGTGAATGTGTCTGTGCTGCTTCAGCTACATGGTACTGCTGTTAGCAGAGATATTCAGATGTGTGTACTGTTATACAGTCTGATGTTTTCTGTCCTCATGTACTATCAGGTGAACATTCTTGCTCACAGTGATGTCTTGGGGGACAAGGGTGACTGCAGCTGTGCCTGGTATTGTGTGCAGACACCTACATAAAGTTATGCCATTCTGGAGTGAGAGCTGCAGACACTTGCTGTTGGGTCTGTGTATCCAGTTCAGCACCTTAGTACAGTGCTGGCAGAGGATCCCATTCTTGTACATCCATTGACATGACAGTATGGCCTTATCTTGTTGTGGCAATACCTCACAGCTGTACAGATTCACACATGTTACCCAGAGTCAGGACATTTCCCCTATTGTGGTGTACTGGCAGGTATGTAACCACCCATTCATGTGTTTGCAGCCAGGGATAGTGTGTGCCCACAGCTTTGTGTCAGACCTTGCACATTCCATGTTGTCCACCCCCCCCGTTATTCTATCCTCTTCCATACATCACGCATATATTCTCTGATACTTTCCCTAAGGTTTTCACCCCATCGCAGCTGTGTTTTGGTGCTGGTCCACAGTTCATGCAGTGGGACATGGTGGACATGTTACTGTGGTTTGTCCACGTGGCCTTGCATATGGCTTATGTGGAGTGTGTTATATTGTTATTTGGGTGTCCATGACATAACATGCATTGGCAGTACGTGTGAGACACAGGCCTTTGGCAGAGGCCTATGGGCCATTTGGTGTTGATGCAGGCCAGATGTGGTAGGCTGTTACATTCTGTCAGTCCTACAGTCTCAAACCGCCATACAGTATATTCCCCTGGGGTGACAGGGTAGGTGTGTTAGGTGTTCATGCCAATACCTTCTATCAGTCTTGATCAGGTGGTGTGGATGCTGGCAGGGTGCTACCTATGGCTAGGGACACACCTGCATGGGATACCTGCACTGCATGCTGCATTCTTTCTATTTTGCCATATATACAGGTGAGGTCATATTGTACCCATTCCCCACTGCAGGGATATGACCAGAGAGGTACCTGTGGGTGGTGTTTGGGTGAGCTGGGTGCATGTGTGCTATGGACACTACTTGCATCTGACACACAGATATGCATGGGGCATTCCAGTTATGCTGGCATGTGCAGGTACATCAGCTGTTTCCCAGTACATCAGTCCTACCTACTTTGTGATCTGCAAGTGTTCGGGCAGACAACACCGGTATCCCCTACTGCAGGTCCAGATAATGTGATGCATACCTGTATGTACAATTCCAAGGGTGTGTCCCTTTCACAGTTACACAATATATACTGTATGTTTGGGGTACTTCCCCCTGTGTACTGCTTGTATATCTAGCCCAACAGCCATGCTATGTCAGTCTTTCAGATGGTGACACATATTACCGCCATACATTTACAATGGCTTACTGCTAGCATGTGTTATACTGGTAGGAATTGTCTTTGGCACTGCAGTTGTGAGGACTTGGCCCTGTCATCAACAGTAGTGGGCAATGGCCACCAGGTCTTACCTCAACATGCATACATACTGACCACTCTCACACAATATGAAACACACACCAACCTAACACACACATACCTGCATATTGTGAAAATGCTACAATCTATCCTGCTACCTTGGCCACCTCTGGGCATCTGTGCTCCACTGGTATTACATCTGCACATACATGTTACAACATTTCTACATAGGGTTGTGGGGGGCATACCTGACTGTTACAACATGTGTACATTGGAATGGGGGGCAGACCAGACCGTTACTACATTTCTAAATAGGTTTGGGGGGCACACCTGACTGTTACTACATTTCTAAGCAGGGTTGGGGGAGCACACCTGACTGTTTCTACATTTCAACACAGGATTGGGGGAGGGGTGCACACCTGACTGTTACTACATTTCTACACAGGATTGGGGGAGGGGGGCACACTTATCTGTTTCTACATTTCTAAACAGAGGTTGGAAGGGGGCACATCTGACTGTTACTACATTTCTACACTGGATTGGGGGCAGGGGCACACCTGACTGTTTCTACATGTCTACATAGGAGTGGGGGGCACACCTGACTGTTTCTACATTTATACACAGAATTGGGGGGGTCACACCTGACTATTTCTACACAGGATTGGTGGCACACCTGACTGTTTCTATATTTCTACACAGGAATGGAGGGGGGGCACACCTGAATGTTTCTACATTTCTACACAGAATTGGGGGGCACACCTTCTATATTTCTACACAGAATTGGGGGGACACACCTGACTATTTCTACATTTATACCCAGGAAGGGGGGGTACACCTGACTGTTTCTGCATATCTATACAGGAATGGGAGGGGGCACACCTGACTGTTGCTACATTTTTACACAGGATGTGGGGGCACACCTGACTGTTTCTACATTTCTATACAGAATTGGGGGGGTACACCTGACTACTTCTACATTTCTACACAGGATTGGGGGGCACACTTGACTGTTTCTACATTTCTACACAGAATTGGGGGGAGCACACCTGACTGTTACTACATTTCTACATAGGATGGGGAGCACACTTGACTGTTTCTACATTTATACACAAAATTGGGGGGGGGTCACACCTGACTATTTCTACATTTCTACACAGCATTGGGGGGGCACACCTAACTGTTTCTATATTTCTACACAGGATTGGGGGGTACACCTGACTGTTTCAACATTTTTACATAGGATGAGGGGGCACACCTGACTTGTACACATTTGCTATGACTGTACTGGTATGTCAGGTACTACATTTTATTCTGTATTCTAGCCTATCATGCTGAGTAGAGGCATATCAGCATACTACAGGTCCTAGGTTTGATTGGCGTCCTAGTCTTCAGAACTAACATCCCACTACCTGACCTGATGTAGTCTGTATGTGTAGGCCTTGGGGGAGGTTACCCATAGGCATCATTCAGAGGCCATAGCACAGCCTTTGTTTGTGTTTGTCTACACCTGTTCTGCTGACTGAGACTGTTGTTGGGTATGTGAACTTCCCTGACTGGCATGTGTGAGTCATATGGACACACATGTTGCCCAGCACATTTCCTGCAGTGGGTTTTGTTGCCCTGTGTAGTACTGGCTACTATGGTGACACCAATATTTATTACAGATCTCATGCTGCTGCTATAGGTGTCTACTGTCTGTTGGCATACCAATCAGCCACACGTTTTCCCTTGCATGCTCACATCCATACCATAGATACAGGTAACAACACATATTACTCCATTCACCTGTGTGCCAGTATTGAGGGTGGTGCTCCAGGGCTACCTATGTCGGATGCACATAGTACACTCCCTACACATAGCCGAGCACAGGTAGTGTCATGTTTGGCATCCCTTTTATTGTATGTGCGAGTCAGAGAGAGGTGCCATTCCTTGGGTCCCTCCTGTGTCAGTGTATGTGCTATGTGTTGCCTCTTTGCCAAGGCCATGGCATACTGGGCCCACCTCCGTCTGCCTACTGGGGCAGGCTCAGGTTGTTCCTCCTATGAGTCACTCTGTGCCTCTGCAGGCCTTGGCAATGATGGAGGGCTGTGTGGCCCTGCCCCGTGCTGTTCCTGCTGCAGCTTTTTCTGCAGGATCATATTGTGTAGCATGGCACATATGATGACAGTTTGGGTACATGTAGCTGGTGAGTACTGCAAGGCTTCACCAGATGTGTCCAGGCACTGGAACCGTGACTTGAGCATCCCAAACACATGCTCTGTTATAATTCTGGTCTGTGTGTGTGCCTCATTATGGAGTTCTTGTTTGGGTGTGTGTGTGCATTTCTGATGGGTGTCATCTGCCACAGCTCCAGTGCATAACCAGCATCCCCCACTAGGTGACCATAAGGGATGTCCCGAATGGCAAATCTCTGGTACAGCTGAGTCAGATGCCAGATATGGGAATCGTGATAGCTTCCAGGGCAGCCAGCACACACATTCATTATTATGCCTTGGGCATTGCACACAACCTGGCAGTTGATGGAGGGGAAGCCCTTGCGGTTGATGTAGACCTTACTCCACTCACCGGGTGGTGCTTTGATGCATATCTGCATGCAGTCTATAGCACTTACTACCTCAGGGTATTCTGCTATTTGGTGGAACAGTTGTATATTGCTGGCCAACACCTCACAGGTGTTGGGGAAATATACGTGCTCACCAGCATGCACTGACATGGCATCCAGGAACTGCTGGAGTACTCCAGATGCTGATGCCTGTGAGATCCCCATCATATCCCCAATTGGCCTTTCGAAGGTACCTATAGCTAGTATTTTTAGGTCTACACATACCTTGGTATCCACTGGAATGGGTTCACCTCTGTTAGTTCTGTGTGTCAGGCCTTGCCTGCACAGCTCAAAAATTTGCTGTAAGAGGTCCCTGTCCACCCTATAGTGCTCCACTATCTCCAGCTCATATAGCCCCTGGTAGGTTATCTTGGGTCTGTACAGTCTTCTCCGTCTCCTCACTGTGGGTTGGTCAACAGCATTCACATCCTCACCACCCTCAGCCTCTTCCACATGTTGTTGTATGATAGCTATTGCAGCCCCTTTCATTTTGTTGTTTTATTTGTTAAAATGTCCCCGCTTGTGTACACCAGTGGTGTAGAGTATGGGAAAAAACAGAGGGAAAGGTGTTTGCATAGTTTATAGTTGTGTTCTCGGCTGGGCTGGTCTGCTGCCTGTGTAATTGGCTGATTCTGATACATTTCACCTGCCAGCTATGCTAGTTCTCCTAGATTACCTTCCTGCTGCTGTTTTCTCTTCCCATTGCTTCCCTGTTTACGCCTGGGGGCACATCGCACAACACAGTGCTCAGATATGCACAGAGCTGCTATTTTCTGATTTACTTTTTTTTTTTTTTTTTTTTATTTAAAACCCAGTGCGTGGCATGCACACCTGCTTAGGCAATGTAAAGAATGCTAGGCAGCCTCAGACACACAGTCTTGCTTAGCTCTGCTAAGTTAGGAACAAAACCAAGCCACAGGGCTCCAATCCACTTACAGTATGCCTGACACACACCCCTATGATGTCAGCTAACTCCTAGGCTTGCACCAAGCTATTCCTGCTCTTACACTTTTGGGTGCTGACTAGCATGCAGGGGGAATTTGATGAAGACTTTATTGTACTAGTTAGCTGAAAGAGATTTTAGTTAAAAGTCAGTCTTTTTATATGTATGTTATGCTTTTCTTAATACCTGATTTTGGAATATGGGTTGTAAATAGATAAGTAGTGTTTTCCTTAAGTAGGATTTACTTTGATCTAATCAGTAGTCGTGTGTGTGTGTGTGTGTGTGTGTGTGTGTGTGTGTGTGTGTGTGTGTGTGTGTGTGTGTGTGTGTGTGTGTGTGTGTGTGTGTGTGTGTGTGTGTGTGTGGGGGGGGTACTTGCTGTTCTTAAATGCACTTTTACAACCCTGGCCTGAAACTGGCTGCTTTAAAATTAAACAATACATATATTTTCCACACCTAGATCTAAGTGTATAAAATCTGATATGTTTAACATTGAAGAGAATTTATGATTTTTTTGTTACTAAGGATTGCTTGTCTGTGACAAATAAAGACTTGTTGGTTTGGAACAGTACCTAGGTTTCATGATTTTTTGAAATATTGTGACTGAGCTCATCAATGAAGTTTTAATTCCACTAATTTTTCTGTTTTTGATTTTTTGTTTTTTTTTATTTCAATTTTTAATTCTTAATTGGAGTTTCAGAGCAGCCACCCCCTTTGGATGAAGAAAACATTTTCAAAGGACAATTAATACGTTTGTCTCGATTAGTATCTGAGGACTTGTTTTTTGACAATGAATTAATTTTAAAACAGTTATTTATTGACAGGTCATACCCTCTGGACCTTATTTCTAATGTTACAGCTGAGATTTTATCTAAAAGGAATAATAGTTTTGCCCCTATTTTACAGAAGTTCCTACATATCAATGATAACAATAAAGTACAAAGCAAATGAAATGTTTTTTTTTCCATAAGCTAAGTGTTAAACCACATTGTTATTACAATGGTAGCATAAAAATTACGTCTGTTTTGAGAAGGCTAAACCACATATAATTTCCAATCTGCAGGTTAGTATGGCAAAATGTGGCACTTGCAAGCAGTGTAGGTGTATTAGTGTTGATAAATATGTTACAGTAGGTGATAGAACTATTTACAGTCAAATGTCTTTATTGTAACAGTAACCAAAAGTTCCAAAAAGCTGTAGATCCAATAAAACCTCCGCTCGGACAGTGAGGATAACACCAGAACTTTATTCACAAGTGTGATTAAAACAAATAGCTGAATTCAAGAAAACATGAATAATCCAGAGTCAGGTTAAGCGCTTTCATCCGCAATGAAGGCAGATTTCATCAGAACCAATGACTGTAGCGTAATACACTCCTTATAAAGCAATTTAGGCGCCAAAAACAAAATGCAAGACAATACAGTGTTAAATATTAAATACAAATACAAATGCAAATGTCTAATGTGTTAAAAAGTGGCTAACGTATTTTAAATATTTTGAGGGATGCAATTGCTAAAAGTAGGACAATAAATTAAAAGACAATGCATTAATTAGTGCATATTTGATGCATACCTGGGTGCACTGCCTGACAATTGTAAGAGCTATCAAGAAAAAGTGACAGTAATAAAAACAAGTGGAATGTGCAGTGATAAGTAGTAATAGTAATAAATAGTAATAATAAATATAAATACGTTGATGAATTGCAAGACGTAATGATGTGTAAAGGATGAAAATGCAATATAAATATATGAATATGCAATATAAATATATTTAAATAAATATATTAAAAAGATATATGAAAAGATTTAAAATATTAAAAATGTTTAAAATGTTTAAAAACATTTATGGCATAATTGTAAGCTTAAAATGGAAAATGAGGATATTAAGCTAAGCATCTAATAAAAGAAAAGGTTTGATGCTGATAAAATCATTAAGCCCAGGACTAGTTGTGGCATCACATAGTATTTGCCACTTGCTTTCCAACAAGGCAAGATATGTTTTCCAATTATCCCCATGAGCAGTATGACTTATATGGTCAATGATACTAAAAAGAAAAGAGTGTTCAGGACCTCTATCTAAAATATGCTTACTCAAAGCATTTTTGGGGTCCTGTTTTTTAATTTTATATAAGTGTTTGTAGATCCTTGTTTTGAATTTCCTCTCGGTCTTACCGATGTAGTATGCGTCACATGAAGTACATGTAGCTACATAAACTACTCTAGGAGTATTGCAGTTCCCTGCCATACTATGTAAGTAGGTGTTAACAATATTATTTAACCTTATGACCTTGGCATTGTTAATGTTTCTGCATTGATTACATGTACCACACTTTGTTGTTGATGAAAATCTTTTTCCACCCTTCATCTTGTCTTTGGTACTTTCCAACATGTTTTTAATATTATTAGAAGTCTTAAAAACAAACTTAGGTAGTGGGTCAGCTATATCACTAACCTCATCAGATGTAGTTATAAGGTTCCAATGTTTGGTAAGTATGTCTTTAATAAAATCCGTGTAGGGGCTAAACATGAGTACACAAACATTTCTATTATTGTGTTCATCTTTTTTAGTTTGCATAAATGGTTTTCCTAACAAGGGTGGGTATTTGTGACACCATTCCTTCTTGACATATGTGATTATAGGGGTAAGCATAGCCTCCGGATATCCTCTATTAATGAACATGTTGTATATAACATTCAGTTCATTTTCCATAATGTCTTTATTTGATGACATGCGTGCCGCTCGTATACATTGGCCCTTAAACACACTTTTAAAGATGTGTGGCGGGTGACAACTACCATAGAATAAATAATCGTTGGAAAAGGTATCTTTTCTATAAATCCTGGACTCAAATTCCTTATCATTGATGTTGACGAAGGTGTCTAAGTAAGAAATGCCTTTAGGCTCAAACTTATAAGTGAATTTCAAGAAACTTGTCGTGTTAGTCAAATAGTCTATGAAACTACTAATCAAATCAACAGGTCCATTCCAAAGGATGAATAAATCGTCAAGGTATCTGGTGTAATATACCATGTACTTGTAATACTCACTAGGAAAGACATACTGAGATTCCCATTCTAACATGACGAGATTGGCAAACACTGGGGCGCAAGAGGCCCCCATTGCAACCCCATTGCTCTGTCTGAACAGTTCCCCCTGGAACTGGAGGTAATTATAGTCCAAAACCAATCCCATCATGTCCACTGTGAGGTTAATTTTGTCCCAACTCAAAGCTGAAAACTTCCTTAAACTATTAAAGAAATATTCTAGACCAATCTCTCCGGGGATGCTAGAAAAAAGGTCGACCACATCTACTGTTAAGAATGTCAAATCCTTTTGCCATATTAAAGGAGTCAGGTTCCCCAGAAAGTTCCAAGAATCCTTAGTCAAGTGGCTCACATTTTCATAAATATGTTTTGTCCAAGCATCAATGGTGACCCCTATATTAAAAGTTTTGGACTTGGAGCCTGAAATAATCGGCCTAAAAGGGGGCTTCTCAAGATTCTTATGTATCTTGGGGATCCCGAAGATAGTGGCCATCCTAGGAAGTTCTTCTCTAATAAATTCGTAGGTGTCATTTGTTATCCTATTGTCCAATAAATATTCCTCAATAGCTAGGTCTCTACATTTGTAACCAATGTTTACCTGGTTGAGGGACACTTCCTCATAATTCCCAGTATGATGGAGGATGTTGTAAATTTCTTGATTATAATCAATCGTGTTAAACAGTACAATCTCACCTCCTTTGTCTGGCTTCATGATCCTAATGTCACGGTTGTCAATGATATTGTTCAAACATTCCCTCTCTTTAAAAGTAAGATTATCTTTATATAAATGCACATAATCTTTTTTGGCTTTAATATGATAATTTAACCAGTACATATCCTTGGTTACAATTTTTTCATATTGAGCAACCGTGGGGTGGTAACTGGGAATAAATGCACTTTTTTTCTTCAATTTATGAGTATTGTTGTGTCTATCCTGGTCACTATTCTTGTCGTTAAACTGTAAGGCCAAATTTAGTCTACGACAAAAAAATTTAATTTCCTTAATGGTATCTATAATGTTGAATCGAGCCGTTGGAATAAATTTCATCCCTTTGCTGAATAAGGAACAAAAATCTTCATTGATGTCAACTTCAGTGTAGTTATAAACATTTAAGCCTTTAGAAGTGTGTATAATCGGAAAAGTTGGCTCTCTTGTAACTACGTGATGGAATTCTTGTGTCACTTTGTTAAAGGTGTCAGTTCCCACTAAACATGAAATAGGATTCCTAATATGGGATAAAGACTGTCCCAAATCATGTAACACAACTCCATCAGGGTTTAAAATCTCCTTTTGTAAGGTTTGGGAGCGGGATGAAACCGTCCCCCTTGAAAATTTTCATCATCTTCAATTGCCCAGGAATCTATACGGCCTTTATACGTTCTATCAGCATCCATGTGTGTGTGGGCATGTGTCTTCTTATTGTGTGGCCATACATAAGCTCTGTGTTGTCTATAAGAACCCAGGTCTCTATCAATTTTCCTATTCTTTCTACTAAATGTAGTTGATGCCTTATGTTCAGCTGTTTGAAATTGTTTGTGGTATAAATCATACCACTTATCAAAATTTACGTCCTGAACTATGTCCTCATTTAATGTCTCAATTTCATTAATAATAAGTCCCATTTTTCACCATTATATTTCATTAATCTTTTCATAAAAGAAAAACCAAATTCATCAAACATACTGTTAAAATCCTTGATAATACTGTCACTATATTCTAAGCCCAAGGGTAACTTAAAAAACCGTAACCCTTTGGGTACAATTTGTTGATTAATACATTGCTGTAAGTAAGCATTGTCTATCTTGATACTTTTAGCATGTGATATTTTCTTTCCCAGTGCATATATTTTTTGTTTAATAGAACCCTCTGCTGGGTTGTAATTAGTCTTATTATGCACATAATGAGTTTCACTTTGTTTAAAAACAACATCACAATTAATAAAATTATCAATGTCATCAGGTTTAAAACGCTTATTAGTAACAAGCCCTGCATAGCTTTTGTTACTCTGCCAATTCTGTTTATCAAGTGGACTAGATATGACTTTCTTGTTAACAGTACCTTTATGGGAGTCCTGGCATTTAGCCATGGTGGAGTAAGTTTTAACCACCTCCCGGTGTTTAGGTCTGGCTCCCTGTTGGTGCGTTTCATCGTCCAAATGAAATAAACTGAAATCAAATGTGCAGTCTGCGTCCAAAGAAATGTTTAAATTATGGTCTTGTAATACTGCTTCTTTGATAGTGTTCCACATGTCTTGACGCTGTGAAACCCCTTCTAAAACTGATATATGAGTGTTCGGGGGTTGTGCGTTTGGAATCTCATCCAAACTATTGTTGTTAGAACCAGCGTTGCCATTAAAAGCTGAATTAATGTTAGTAGCTGTTAAATTGACCGGTCTTTTAGAGTCTAAAAGACAAGACTCAGTCCGGTGTATGCCAGTAGTCGAAAGTTTACTGACTAAATCCAAAAGCTTGCTGACGTCGGCTTGGAGAAAAGTAACCTCAGCCCTTAAAGAGACAAGTTCCTCCTTGTCCAATGAAGCGGGCGGTGATCCGGAAATATCAGCCATCAGGAGAGGGAAACCAAGAACACAAAAAACGCTGACAAGTAACTGCAACCAAAAGTTCCCAAAAGCTGTAGATCCAATAAAACCTCCGCTTGGACAGTGAGGATAACACCAGAACTTTATTCACAAGTGTGATTAAAACAAATAGCTGAATTCAAGAAAACATGAATAATCCAGAGTCAGGTTAAGCGCTTTCATCCGCAATGAAGGCAGATTTCATCAGAACCAATGACTGTAGCGTAATACACTCCTTATAAAGCAATTTAGGCGCCAAAAACAAAATGCAAGACAATATTCATTGACCATATAAGTCATACTGCTCATGGGGGGAATTGGAAAACATATCTTGCCTTGTTGGAAAGCAAGTGGCAAATACTATGTGATGCCACAACTAGTCCTGGGCTTAATGATTTTATCAGCATCAAACCTTTTCTTTTATTAGATGCTTAGCTTAATATCCTCATTTTCCATTTTAAGCTTACAATTATGCCATAAATGTTTTTAAACATTTTAAACATTTTTAATATTTTAAATCTTTTCATATATCTTTTTAATATATTTATTTAAATATATTTATATTGCATATTCATATATTTATATTGCATTTTCATCCTTTACACATCATTACGTCTTGCAATTCATCAACGTATTTATATTTATTATTAATATTTATTACTATTTATTACTATTACTACTTATCACTGCACATTCCACTTGTTTTTATTACTGTCACTTTTTCTTGATAGCTCTTACAATTGTCAGGCAGTGCACCCAGGTATGCATCAAATATGCACTAATTAATGCATTGTCTTTTAATTTATTGTCCTACTTTTAGCAATTGCATCCCTCAAAATATTTAAAATACGTTAGCCACTTTTTAACACATTAGACATTTGCATTTGTATTTGTATTTAATATTTAACACTGTATTGTCTTGCATTTTATTTTTGGCGCCTAAATTGCTTTATAAGGAGTGTATTACGCTACAGTCATTGGTTCTGATGAAATCTGCCTTCATTGTGGATGAAAGCGCTTAACCTGACTCTGGATTATTCATGTTTTCTTGAATTCAGCTATTTGTTTTAATCACACTTGTGAATAAAGTTCTGGTGTTATCCTCACTGTCCGAGCGGAGGTTTTATTGGATCTACAGCTTTTGGGAACTTTTGGTTGCAGTTACTTGTCAGCGTTTTTTGTGTTCTTTATTGTAACAGTACTGGTGGGATATATATCATATTATCGAAGCCTCAGTCCATTGAACACCTCTTCATCAACTTGTTTTCATCGAAACCTGAATTCGTTGAACAATCTTTCCATCAAACTTTTTCCCACAGTAAGTAACCAGTGGGCCAACTGCATCAAAAACAGAAAAATTTAAAACTCACCCTGGTGTGGGGGGGAGGGTACATTCTTCACATCCCCCTAACTAAATATGTCAGCTTTGAGATCGCACTACAATGGGGAAAAGGACAAATTTCTGATGATGGCCCAATGGTTAGTTACCGTGGGAAAATGTTTGCTGGAACAATTCTTCTATGAACTCAGGTTTCGATGAAAACGGGTCAATGAAGTGTTTGATGGATTGAGGTTTCGATAATATGTTACAGACCAGTATTGGTGTGGTGTATCTTGCAACATGTACCTCATGTTCATCTTAACCATGTAGGACTGAGAAAAGGCTTGGGAGAGCATATCCCAACACATATATGTTATAAGAAAAAAAAATAACAACAATGTTCTGGCAAAACATAGTCTTGGTTGTCAGAACTTTAATAAGTTTCTTTTTTGTGTTAGAGAAAGTTCAACACAATGGGGGAGGGACTGATTCACAAAATAATTTACTAAAAGAAATTATTTTGGCAACTGGAATGTGCTGCTGTTAGACCAACAGGGTTAAATGCTTGTATGTCCCTCAATTGTATTTTGAAAGAGAAACACAATGCAGTGAAATAATCTTTATTGGTGGTTTTAATCATGTAAATTGGTGTGGATTCTGCAAATGTTTGCTTTATTATTCTGATAAAGTCTTTTTTATTTAGACAAAAGCACACAAATTCTATGGTGAATTAGTTCTGCCTGATCAGACTGTTGTAATTTTTATATTTGTCACTATACTTGTAGATTTTTCAATTTTCTTTCCTTTTCTTCTAGTCCTTTTAGTATATTATTTTTGGCACTTTCAGTTACTATCTGATTCATGTGTATTTCCTTTTGTTTTCTACTTCCACTCCTCTCTAAAATGCTTCTGCTAAAGTGAGCCAGAATCTCATCTTAGACTCCTATTTATGTTTAAGAATCATCACTATACTAGGATCTGATGAAGTCAGCAGATATGCATGCAGTCCCATGACTGTATACCTAGGGTCCATATCAGCTTATCGAAAGGTGATAAGAGCGAACACTCTTTGACTGAACCCTAAACGTCGAACAACCAAAATAGCGAAGAAACAGAAAAGCATATTTGTTTCCCTGGGAAAAAGAAATCTCTGTTCCGAAAAAAAAAATACAAATCAAAACACAACATAAAGTGGGGGGCTTTGCCCCACACACACACCCTACTTAAATATACCAACTCTGAGATCATACCACAGTGGAGGAAATGGCAAACTCCCAAAAAAGGCCCAGCGATTTTTTTCCCTGGGAAAAAAAATTGCTGTTCCGTGTCTTCGCTATTTTGGTTGTTCTATGTTTAGGGTTCAATCAAAGAGTGCTTTCTCTTATCAGCTTTTGATAATCTGATAGAGACCCGTATACCTATGCATGTAGTCAATTTCAAGGAGGCCCATACGTTCTACAGAGAATACAATATATAATCTTAGCATGCAATGGTTTTACATTGGCTTTTATATATCATTTGAAAAGCATGAATCATTTTTCTTGTTGTCTTATCCAACTGATTCAATGCTGTTTGGGGACAGTCAATCACACCAAAGCTTTAGCAGAGAACAAGATGAGCAAATTGATTTATAGTTTAGACTTATTTCCTAAATGTCAAGGCATAAAGTCACTGTTATTTTTGAAGTCATAAGAGAAGCAAATGGTGGATAAGATATACAGAGGTGACAAAACACATAAATGAAATTATATTTGGACATCAGGTACATTCCCAGTACTTCTTCTTGAAATGTATCTTTCTGTTAAAGTGCCAAAACCATCCCATTCCCAAGTGCAGACACAATGTATTATTATATTATATCATATATATATATATATATATATATATATATATATATATATATATATATATATGCATTATATTAGACTGTATTATATTCCTAAATATCCTAATACTGTAAACATGAGATTTATTTACCAAATTTAAATATCGTATCTGCAAGAGAATCCAGTTTCCTAGGTACAGGCATACCACTCCTAACATAACCTTACTTCTAAAGTGCTGGTCCAGTTCTGTTCCCTTCATTCTCTTTTCATAGTGGAATGCTAATCATGTCTCTAGCGTACTCAGCCTGTACTGGTCCCAGCATTCTTTTCTTGTACTGTATCATTTATATCTGACTTGTCAGATGCAGCGTATATGGAGCACAAAAACATTACATACACATTACCATTTTTCAGACAAGAAAGCTTGCAACACATCCGTGCTTGCATATCTCTGCATGTACTCCCTTAATTTAAAGTCACATCATATGAAAATGTGAGGAAGGTCTTGGACAGTAAGTTATTTCAATGTGAGTGAAATGTAGTGTCTGTCAAAATCTTGTGTTTTCTAATTCAGTTTGTACAATTCACAATTATGTCCATGGTAATATTCCTTCTATCTACATTTGCCTATTTTGTGGCTCCATGCAATCACTCAGCCAGACTAATGTTCTGCATTATATGACTCACTAGCTTTAAAAAACAGATAAATCATTGAGTTCCCATGTTTAACTATACTAACGCCATCATCCAAAAATGCAGTTATTTTACTTACATGTTATATTGGAAGCTGTAAAAAGAAGACAAAATGGTAATTAGAAATGCAGAAAGGAGTAAACTATTTTAATTCACATTTAATTTGTATATTGGATAGAAACATTATTCTCATGAAGAAAAAGTAACACAGAGCAACCACAGAACTACTTTTTCATGTTTTGCTTTGACAGTAGTTAAAAAGCAAGGAATGCATCCACAGTGCTAACACACAGCATATGTCGCAGGTAAAGACAGCATAACTCGACTTGTATTTGACATATGTTACCTCTAGCTATGTATTCTGTTTCAGGTATAAATACAAAACCATTTCCTGAATTTGAACTCCCACATATGACACCAGCATATACCTATTTGTCTGTTTCTAGCTGTCCATCTAGCTGTGTGTGTGTGTGTGTGTGTGTGTGTGTGTGTGTGTGTGTGTGTGTGTGTGTGTGTGTGTGTGTGTCTACATAAAACATGTGAAACCTATATACAATACAACACCTTGATCAACTTATTTTGTCCAAACTGAGTACACAGATGTCCAGCCCTTCCCTGTCCACCATCTTGAATCCATCTTTTCTCTTGTGTTCAACCATCTCTTCCAACAAACCATTCCAAGATCTTAACACTCTGTGAGAAGAAATACTTGTTTGGGTCTAACTTGAATCCCTTCACCAGCTGCCAGTTATGTGCCTTCTGTCTTATGTAGCTCTTCTCTTATTTATGTTCAATCTGTATGCACAGTGTATCTCCTCTGTCTTTCTATTCCTTTAAAGTGTATTTGTTTGGTCTTCTACCTTCTTAATGTATCTTCCTTTTTGATCCTTTTTCAGTTCTGTCTGTTTCTTTCCCATAAGCCCCTCCATCTGCATGTATTCCACCAGTCAGACATCCCTTTCTTTCAGTGGCTTCCAGAACTAGACAGTGCTTGAGGTGTGGTTGCACAAATGCCCTATATACTTGTAGGATTACATCTCCATTTGTGAACTACTTTTCCTTTGCTGTGTATGTCCATGTTCCCTTATTGTTAAGCACTGCCCTTTCACATTGCTCAAAAAGGTTCATTTTAGCTACAGTTAAGATCACCAGGACCTATTCCTTCTCATTTTTACTGGATAACTCTCCCTGAGGTTATCATTCAAAGAGCATAACCTTACATTAAGTTTTGTTATTCTCTAGCTGAAACATTTTAGACTACATTTTCTATCTCAGAAAGTCTGTTTTCTGCTCCTATTTAATAACTCCTACTCTTTTGCCTTATATAAAGATATTAAACAGTTGTGGTTCACACACACCAATTCATCTGTATTTGCAACCTGTTGTCCTCAAGTTGAAACCACTATGAATCCTTATATCCAGCCCTTCAAAGTGTCCTCATCCTAACTCATCTCTGCCAATTTACCTGCCTGTCTTTGGTAAGGGGTCACATGGGATGCCTTCCTAGCATCAGTATATGCTCTGTGTACTGGCTTCCACTCGTCTCCTCCTCCGTAACAAGGTTCAGGCACAGAAGCCTGATAGGTTGATTTGTCATCATGTTTCCCTTGTGAATACAGGTTGATGTCCATCAAACAGTGATTTGATCCCCACTATTTAAACAGTATTCCTCTAAGAACACCATCTAGTACTTTCTCTGGAATGGATGTCAGACTCGCTGATCTTTAGTTTTTGGGTCTATCACAGATACTTCTTTAAAAAGAAACACTGCAACAGCCTCACCCCACTTCTTTTGTTTCATTCCTTTTTCTGCTGAGAGACTGAGGGTCACAAAGCACCCTCCCTAGTTTTTTTTAATTTTCTTGGAGAATGTTATCCAGTCGATGCAACATTTCTAGTCTCAGTTTTGTCAGCACTTCTTGTGCCTACTTGCTGACATTTTCATTCATTAGTGCCTTGCTTTTTTTCTCACCTCCTTCTCCTTCTACTTAGATGTTTTCAGTCTTTTCCTTAGTGAGTACATTTACAGATTGATCTTACAGTAAGTTAGCCTCTTCTTGTGTACCACCATACAGTTCTACATTCTCATCCTGTGCTGCAAAGTCTTTCTTCACTTTTCACCCTTCCCCTTCTAACCTGATGTTCATCTTCACTCCTTGTTTGCTCATGTCCCCCTGTCCAGTTACTATTCTTTTTGATGGCTTGTTATATGTCTTTTTTGGCCTCTTATGGCTTCTTTTTTGCATTATTGTAATTCATAACATATTCCCACATCCTTTTTATATTAGCATGTATAATTCCTTTTATTCCTAATGAGCTCCCTCACCTCTGTGTTCATCCATTTTCATTCCCCATGGTGCACTTCTGTTTCTTTGTTTTTTCACATGGTCTTCAGAACTGCTTCCATGAATCTGCCCCATTGTTTCTCAGTGGTGCTAAGTTCCTTCTCCTAGTGTATTCCAGGATGCTACAGGCTTGGAATTAATACAAATTATTCAGTGATCGAAGCTGTCAGTTGTAATGATTACAGATATGATCCTAAAAATCACAGTAGCATTAATTCTATTTTCCTTTCCTTTAGGACTTTCACCAAAGTTTTTTTTTTCTTTTTGATGCAGATGTTACAACATCCCATTTGACCCCTGATAGTTAAGTCTCAAATTTGAATTACCTTGTCCATTCTTGTCACTTTCTCTCTGTTTCACACTAATGTATCTCTTACCTTCCTCCTCCCCAGTGCCTGATAGTTTATAAATAGTAGACAAACACCTGCCTCTCATTTTTCTTCATTGACCTTTATTGTAAGGACTCATAAAAAATAAAAAATAAAACAGCCAAATAAAAATAAAACTGAAAGAGAGTAGAAGTATCCATACCAAGCACAAATAATCGAAATCAAAAAGAAAAAATGCTTTATAAAGCACTGTAAAACACTCCAATACAAAGACCGGGGTCTAAAAATCAAAAAAAAATAACGTATCCACTACTCCGTTTTAACGCCAAACAACATCAGTTAAAACATCCATCTAAAAAAGTTAATGCTTTTTATATGTTTTCAAATTACATCACAGTACTGAAAGCCAATCATGTTGGACCATGATGAACCAATCAGTTCAGTAAATGGTCCAACATGATTGGCTTTCAGTACTGTGATGTAATTTGAAATGTTGAAATAGTACTGTTCTACTGAGATGCTGATTTTAGTTTAACATCTTCATTGACCTTTATTGTAAGGACTCAACCATAATCCCCAGTTCCTTTTCTACTGCCTTTTTGAACCTTTCACTTGCATAAATGACCACGCCCATTTCTAGTTTCCCTGTTCCCTTGTATAACTGATCATAGCCTATTGTTCATTCTGCTCATTAATGTATTTGTCACAATTAGTTGTATTTCTGCCCGCAATGCTTGCAGTTGCCCCTTCACATTTTTCCTATACTCCTGACACTGCACAATACTTTAGTCCAATGCATTTCTCCATCTTTTTTTCTTTCCTTCTTCCCAATGCCTACTGCTTAAAAATTACACTCACACTTGGTGTATCATTTCTCTTTCAGTTTTTCCTTCCCTTGGTTACTCAAATGGAACCTTTTCCTTTCTTGGTGGCACATAACCTTTGTACAAACCCCCAGTTACCTACTCTCTCATGTCCTGACCTTTGTACAGGTCCTCCTATCAGCTGTTGTGTTGCTGCGTTTTCTCTTTATTCTGTACTAGTCCAGGCCATAAATAGCACCTCCATCAGCTGACAGTCTTTATCATTTTGTTACATGTGGCTGGCAGTTCTTTAATTTCTTAGACTCTTTACGGTATTCCTTTGGCTCTCCCCATGTCATATTTATATTTTCCCTAAAAGACTATTAGCTGACCTGTCCTAGTCTCCACTTGATGGATTTCTGCACTACTTGTAGAGTTCTGGCCAGTGGTTGCCAGAGTTCCATGTCTTCCTATAACACGTTAATGCTTATTGTTGTGGATCTATGTTGGCCCTGCAACCCTGGGTACTGAACTGATTGTCATCAACACATACTTCTTCATGGCCCTAGTTACTGAGCTCATAATTATTAGCATATACCTCTTTGTGGCCCTAGTTACCAAGCTCATTATTGTGGGCACAGCCTCCTTGTGACCGTGGTTAATGAGCCCATTATTATTAGCACTTATTTCCTCGAGGCCCTGGTTGCTGAATCCATGAGTATCATCATATACCTCCTTGTGACCTTGGTTACTGAGCCCCTTATTATTATCACATATTGTCTTGTGGCCCTTCCTACTGAGCCCATTATTATTAGCACATATCTCCTCGTGGCTCTGGTTGCTGAATCCATTAGTATCATCATATACCTCCTTGTGACCTTGGTTACTGAGCCCCTTATTATTATCACATATTGTCTTGTGGCCTTTCCTAATGAGCCCATTATTATTATCACATATCTCCTTGTGGCTCTGGTTGCTGAATCCATTAGTATCATCATATACCTCCTTCTGACCTTGGTTACTGAGCCCCTTATTATTATCACATATTGCCTTGTGGCCTTTCCTAATGACCCCATTATTATTATCACATATCTCCTCATGGCTGTGGCTGCTGAATCCATTATTATCATCACATACTTCCATGTGGCCCTGGTTACTGAGCTCATTATTATTAGGACATATCTCCTCCTGGCCCTGGTTACTGACCCCATTATTATTAGCACATACCTCCATGTGGCCCTGGTTACTGAGCCCATTACTATTAGCACATACCTTCTCTTGGCCCTGGTTACTGAGCTCATTATTATTAGCACATACCTCCATGTGGCCCTGATTACTCAGCCCATTATTATTAGCACATACTTCCTCTTGGCCCTGGTTACTGAGCCCATTATTATTAGCACATATCTCTGCATGGCTCTGGTTGCTGAATCCATAAGTATCATCACATACCTTCTTGTGACCTTGGTTACTGAGCCCATTATTATTTTTAGAACATAACTGCTCATGTCTCTGGTTGCTGAGTCCAAGATTATCAGCACATGCCTCCTCAAGTTCTCTTATCTTTCTGTAATCATCATTTCTGTGCAGCCCCCTCATGCTTCATCCAATTAATGGATTTCTGTTTTTCTTTGACCCCCTCTCTGTCATTTTTTGTTCACTTGTCAGTAACCTCTTTCTCATTCATATCTCTTGTGTCTTTCTGAATTTATTTTATTTTACCTGCCTTGCAGGAGCAGGCAAGGAACAATGAAGCTGTGTTTTCAGCAAGGTGAGGTATTCCTAACGTGTGTGTGTGTGTGTGTGTGTGTGTGTGTGTGTGTGTGTGTGTGTGTGTGTGTGTGTGTGTGTGTGTGTGTGTGCGTGTGTGTGTGTGTGTGTGTTCAGCAGAGGCCCGAGGGGAAAAGCCCCAAGTTACACTCAAACCATAGCATGTACATAATATAGATATCTGAAATTACAATAAAAGTAAAATATAGAAAACATAGAGGATTGCAATCATAGGTTAAATGTTAACATAAGTTATACATACAAAGAAAACATTCACACTTAGTACATACTATAAGAGCCATACAAAAGTAGGGAGATTTGTCAATATTGCATAATGTATCAGTCAGAATTTTCTATAAAATTAACGCTAGATCATTTGGATGAAAAGTAGTCAAAGGATGCGTTAAAAGATAATATTTTATTAAGTAGTAACAGTTGAAAGTAACATATGTTATCATTAGATAGTATAATTGTAAGTCTGTGTTAGTATATAATAGAAAAAATATTACAATTATAGAAGAAAGAAAGAGTAAGAGATGAAAGGTAGCTTAGTAGGATAGTAACTAATTATGAGATTAGTCAGGTAGGAATTATGAGAAATTATGAATGGTAATATTATTCAGCTGGGATTAAGACAGGAGCAGAGCCATGGTTTGGATAGATGGACTTGAGCAGTGTTTTAAATATATGGGGGATAGCAGTGGCTAGTATTCATTGAGGGGTCACTTTCCAAATCCTGGATATGCTATTGGAGTATAGAGAATCTCCACGGAAGCTGTTAGTCTTAGTTATTTGTAGAAGGAGTTTATCAGAAAATCTGAGTTGTCTTGTGCTGGAATGGGTTTTAAGTAGGTTGTGTAGAGCTGGACATTTTTCAGGTTGATATAGTATCTTGTGAGCTATTATAAGCCTGGTAAATGTAAGGAGATGGGGTAATTCTAGCCATTTAAGTTGTAGTACAATAAAGTGGTGTTCTCTATATGGGAAGTTGTTAGCAAATCGGAAAACTTTATTATAATATACATCTAGTTTAGTTAGTTCAGTTTTCTTCAGGTTAAAGAAGATGGCAAAGGCATATAGGCGGGGAGACAGTAAATGTGTCCTGGCAATAGATTGTCTGGAGAAATCAATAAGATATGGTTTGGCTCTGTAGAGGGGGCCTAGTTTAATGTGAACATTTATAATGACAGTTTCCAAATGTTTATCGAATTTCAAGTTGTTATTAATTGTGATACCTAGAAGTTATGTGTGTGATACTGGTTCAATCTTGGTGTTATTTGATGAGTAGATTTGGAAAGGTGTCTGTTGGTTTAAGGGTTTATCATTTGAGAATAACATTAATTTTGTTTTATTTGGGTTAAGGATTAATTGTGAGATGGAAAGCCAGGATTCTACAGCAGTGAAAGAGAGTTGTTTTTTATGAAGTTCAGAGAGTGAGGGAGCTGCATATTGTATAATTTTGGCTAAGTCAATGAAAGAACAGAACTTGTTAGTAAAAATGTTAAATAAGAATGTTCCAAAGATTGATCCCTGTGGTACACCTAGAGTAGCGGCTAATGTAGGAGAGAATTCATTACATCATTTTACTGCTTAGAATATCATCTCATGTAAAATGTATTTATTTTTTATTAATTGCAAAAAGACTTACTTACATGTGTTCAAAGCTGTAAAAAAGGGAAAAATGAACATGATTATAAAATGCACATAAAAACAATAAAGCATGTACAAAGTTGCATTATATTTATTTTGTTCATTGTATCTGCTATTTAGACAATGTGTTCTTTGGTAATTCATAGTAATAGATCAACAACAGGAACTTTGAGACTAGCAGCATGTTAACAATAATCCTTGTTTACTCTCAAAAATAACAATATAATAGGAAACGTACAGAACAAAAATTTACACCTAGCAAAAATGTATTAACTCATGTTTCTACTATGATATGAACAATACTTTCCCTTCTCCATTTTGAAGGGACTGTAGCAGATTCTACAAAAAAAAAGGAAAATCGGAAAAAATCCATATGGCCTCTTCACACATTCATTTGAATGCACTGTTGCATTGATGCTTTAGTTTCAGTTACATCATCATGGTTCGTGTTGTGATAAAGTCCACAAGCAAAAGTGATATTTAAATAAATGCCAAGGAGAACATAAGGATTTTGTTTCATTATATTTCACAAATGAAAGAATCATTTTTAAACACATGCCGAAATTCAGCAATTTAATTTCAAAAACCTTTGTTGCTAGGCTCCATTGCATCTTTTTTCTCAACGCTGACTAGGGACAAGCTTTGTTGTAACTAAGAGCTAAAAGAAAATTAGAGCCTATCCTACTATGAGTGAGTTTAGGAATAGAATGGAAATCATTTTTGCTTGTGACTCATTTCATAAAGTTTCAGCAAGGTGAGGTACACTTGAAGTTTCCTTCCTTTTTCTGTGTGGTTTTACAAATTTTGTTGTTAGTATATATATATATATATATATATATATATATATATATATATATATATATATATATATATAGTTCCCTATCAGAAGCCTGAAACACTATAAGCTTGAAAATCAAAATCCTGAAACCAAAAGCCTGAAAATTCAAAATCCCGAAAACCCAAAATCCTGAAACTCAAAATCCTGAAAACACAAATAATGCTAGTATGTCACTATAAAGACACTAATATCTACCAACTGACCCTGATCCTAACCCTAACCCTAAGGTCCGTCAATATCGCCTGACCCACCTAACCCTAACTCACTTAAGCCTAACCCCAATATTTGTCACTATTGCATACATGCCTAACCTGCCCCTAACCCTAACTCACTTAAACCGCCCCTAACCCTAACATAAAACCAATCAGACACTCACCTGAACCCAACGCATGACCTAACACCACAGGGCTAACAATAGCAAAGCCATAATGACGTCAGTATGTCCATTTTGTGTTTTCAGGATTTTGAGTTTCAGGATTTTGGGTTTTCGGGATTTTGAATTTTCAGGCTTTTGGTTTCAGGATTTTGATTTTCAAGCTTATAGTATTTCAGGCTTCTGATAGGGAACCATATATATATATATATATATATATATATATATATATATATATATATATATAGTGGTTAAGGTTGATTCTGTGTTACAATGACATACTTAATGTTGACAAAGTAATGTTAGATCATGCAAGGTCAACATATTCTTGCACATGCTCCAAAAGTTACTTCTCAGAACATGTAATGCATCAAACAGTGTGTTTTCAGATGGACAAGCACTCCTTTACCACTCATGTACATGGCATAACTCCAGGATTGCATAATCTCTGGAGAATGACATATTCCCTCCTCTGTGATTATTCTGTCTTTCACAACCTGTTGACCTTATGCAATGTTGAACAATATGGACTGGCCACAGGTCAATTTTATCCATGATCGACCAGTCTAATAGTAGATATGCTAGGACTGATGTTAGCACTTGTTCCTGGGTTTACACTCATGGGGATATTCAGAATTCATGATTTTTAGACCTTGAAGTATTCAGCATTTGTTTTTCTATATTATGTTACTGGGAATATGCATTTCAGGATTGCGAACTTCAGCCTTTTGATAAAGTCAGTATTATTCATTTGAGAAGGTAAGATAGACCCTACCCTAGTACTACTTTAAAATTAGATCTAGAGGAGGAGGAAGGTGAAGTTCCATACTGGAGACATGAAAAAAGTGCAAAAGCAAAGGGGTATAGAGCATTCCTCCTTGACGTTGCAGCTTAAAGGGCTTGTTTTCCATGAAAATATATGGGGATATAGGTTCAGTTTGGTTTATGTAGTTTGCTAAGATTATATAATCAGTGTGTGTGTGTGTGTGTGTGTGTGTGTGTGTGTGTGTGTGTGTGTGTGTGTGTGTGTGTGTGTGGTTGGTTGACAGCTGTTTAGTCAACTGCATATGATGTGCAAGACTGTACAATTCCTGAGGAATATGTCCTTACCCTGTGTTTGTGCACTCTTGGAGGTAGTATATACACACACACACACACACACACACACACATATATATATATATATATATATATATATATATATATATATATATATATATATATATATATATATATATAGTTAGCGGGAATGAGAGAGG
Organism: Protopterus annectens; assembly: GCF_019279795.1. NCBI lineage: Eukaryota > Metazoa > Chordata > Ceratodontiformes > Protopteridae > Protopterus > Protopterus annectens. The sequence goes on along the minus strand of NC_056746.1, from coordinate 613,312,070 downwards.
CACAGCCCCCACATGATGGGTGCAGGGGACTTACCTCCCTGCAAAAAAGTTTTTTTAAGTAAAATCTTGACTATACTAAGACTGTTTCTCTGCATTTTAGTAGTGATATACTGATGCTGGCAATTTCAATATTTTGACGTTGACAGTGATGTTTTGACCATTTAATGACAGCTGAACCAAAAAGTGATGGTGGTAGCCAAATGGTAGTTGGTGCAGTCCTGTCTAGTATCTTCTTTCAGAACCACGTCACAACTGCAAATTTCAGGACAATGAATTCCATATGCTTTCAGGACCTAAATGTTAACAATGGACTTTGAATCCTGTTTTTCTATACAGAACAAAGGCTCCACACTCATTATGAGGGAGTAAAGCCTGCTGAGCCAGTTCATTAAATATAATAAATTCTGAGCTCATTTTACTTCAAGGAAATGAGATTTCCCCAGCACAGACAATATTTTTACATTCAGTGACTGTCTCAAAACCATCCATCAATATTAGGCTTTTGCCATATATACATTTACAGTTAGGTTATTAACTGCTGGTGCTTTGTATTATAGCAGACATTATGCATTTATCCCATTTTCAGTGAGTTCAAATGCATTAAAACTAAAATGTTCAGATAGAGTGTTTAACTAAAAGACTGAGGGTAGCAGGCCAAATACATGACATTGGGTTACCATGGAGATCTGACAGTAGGATTTACAGAGTCAGAGGAATTACCTCATTAAGGAATGTTAGCGACTAGTTGCATAGGCGATTTCTGTCTCTAGTTATGTGGAGGAAGAGAAATTCAGTAAGATCTTAAAACTCATGTTTTCTCCTCAATGCCCTCTGCTGTCTCATATTTGATATTTGCTGCCATGAGATACTGTCACTTTAGGTAACTGTTTATAATTGCAATACTGTTTGGTGTGAATCTCAAAATAGTGGTACTGAATATGTGAAAATGTGAACTTTCATATAATAAATCCAAGATCATTTTGTCTCAGATTATTCCCTTATTTCTGAGGTATGGTAATCTCAGGGATATTATATTTAACTGGTGGGGGGGGGGGGTTTGAAGCCACCCACACTGGGGGCATGTGAAGGTGAACATTTTTCTTTCTTTCATTTGTTCTGGGACTTGTAGTCATAAACGTTGGGACTATGGGGACAGGCGTGAAATTAATTTAATGTGCCTCAAACAATTGTTGGCAATCATTGTGCAATGATAAGGTTCTGCACTCTGAGTTATATTTGGGTTGGCCATATGGAACCTTCTAAGCTATAGAGTGAGAACAGATGCAGAACTTAATATTACATTTCTGCATATCAAAATCTGAAAGTTTTCTAAAGTTAGTTGGAGTGATATAATAGCAGTGCAAATATTTAGTACCTGGATAAATACCCAGAAGTCCTTCCAACAAAGGGTAGTATTTGAATATTAAAAAGAAATGAAGATCAAAAGAAATCAAACTCATTTAATTTCATTATAAGACAGCATATATAGCATGTTTTGGCAGGTGCTGTATGCCTCCATTATTAAACAGATAAGCATATTTATTCATATTTAATAAAAATAACAGCCTTACCTTTGAAGCCAGAGACTGTGATTGAATGTGGGCCCCAAGCATTAACAGAAAAAGACCAGGTTCCAGGTGATGGGTGGGTGATTATGAACATTTTTCCCCAGGATTCAGACAAAATCTCCTCAGCTGTGATGTTGGTTGCTACAATATTGTAATTACAGTAAGTGAAAAAAGAAATAAATCAGTATACCATAACTCAGTTTTATTTTGCATATTTGAATATTCTTTTTTAAACAAGAAATATTTTTATTAAATTATCACATATGACATAGGCAATCATACACTTAGATAAATGAAAGCAATCCATACTGACATAATTTTATCTGCAAACATTGTACAGCACATACACAGTAATCTAACCAGCCAATGGAATTTCAACATTATATAGTTCATTCAAATCCTGCCTTCTTTTAAACTTTGTTCCTCCTCTGCATGCATTGCTTCAACAATTCCCGCTTTTTTTCTCTGTAATTACCTCCTACCCTTTTCTAAAGATCCCATTTCCAGTTGTTTTATCTTTGTTACTAAATTCACTACTTCTAGTACAGTTGAATTAGACTTTGATTTCCATTTTCTAGTAACTGCTTTGTTGGCAGCTGCCATAATTAGACTCAGCAAGGCCTTACTATGTCTTGACAATTCCGATTCTGTATCATAGCTCAAAAAATAATTTCCTTAGTTACACCAATTTGGGGGCGACCACGGTGGTGCAGCGGTTAGCATTGCCACCTCACAGCAGGAGGTTTTCTGGTTCAATTTCTCGGCTGGTGTGCCTTCTTTGTGGAGTCTGCATGTCCTCCCTGTGGTCAAGTGGGTTTCCTCCTGATGCTCTGGTTTTCTCTCACATCCCAAAGACATGCTGTAGGCAGACTGGACACTCTAAATTGGCCCTAGGCATGAGTGCATGTGTGTGTGTGCCTTTTGTTGAAGGTTGACCGCCGGGCTGGCAACTTGACACCGTAAAACTCCACTGCCAATCATGAGCAGACAGGTGATCCACTGTGGCAACCCCTAACTGGGAAAGGCTAAAAGAAGAAGAAGAAGTTACACCAATCTGTTCGCCCAGTATCTCTGACAGAGCAGTCTGCAGGGAATCTTTACAGTTTGCCAACTCATTACACTTCTAGAAAATATGTTCCCAATTACCTCTTGTTTCCCCATCATACCTCCAGCATTTGTTGTCTACCTGAGGAAAAATTCTTTGGAGTCTACTTGGAGTATAAAAATAACTATGTAAACACTTCCAAGCAAAGATCCTAAATCTTCCAGAATTTGCTGCGCATTTGGGAGACATACATATATTCCCCTAGTGTTTGTTTGTGAATTGATTATCCAGTCTCTCTTCCCAATCTTTTCTAAACTCCTCTAATTGATTCTTATAGTTGTCATGCAATATTTTGCATATTCTACTAATTATTCTGTAATTATTAGCAGCTTCCTTTCTAGGTTCTACTAAAAACTCTGCCAGTGCTATTTCTTTTTCTTTGCCTATACTCTGATATCAATCTTTGATAGGGAAGGAAATATCTAGTCTGCAGTCCAAATGAATTCTTGCCCTATTACCATTCTATTACCTTTCCCTCTCTAATTCTTTGCTCCCAATACCTTGGTTATTTTGCCAGTTTTCTCCAATAACTTCCAGCCTCCTCTTGCCTATTGTCTGTATCCCTATTTGCAGTCATCCCTATCAGCGGACTTGCCTTTCTTCACTCCATTGTTGGCTTATTTCTTAGAATAATTTCTGCTTTTTTATTAATATAATATTTTGTATGGTTATTGTTATTCTCCTTAAGGATTGCCATCCAAAATCCCAGTCTCTTATTGTTTCTTGAGCCCCCCCCCCCAAGTTTCATATTCATCCATTTCACTTTGAATTATAGGTTTTTGCTTGGATTATGTGCAGGATCCTTAACTGTGTAGTTTTGAAGTACAACTTCAAATTTAGAATTCCCAAACTGCCTTGTTTAATTGGAAGACTCACCTTATCCCACTTGACTCTTGTCATCTTCCCCTCCCAGATAAAATCCTTCATCTTTTTATTGATTGTTGTACACAACTTCTCCTCTGGTTGATAAAAATATGTCTGACCAGTGTATAAAACTAAAGGGACTTAAAGCCTTTTAACTGATTGCATCTTGCTATCTATATCCATATAACAGAGCTTCCAGTGTCTCAGTTTTTGTATTATCTTTTATTTAGTCCCTTCCCACATATCCTTAGCTGCCACACTAGAGTGCTTTTAATACTCCTAAGTACTTAATTTTATCACATCCCCATAAGTATGGATGTTGCTAAACCATTTCATGTGTGGGCATATAATTTATAGCTATTGCCTTTGTTTTCCATCCTGAAAAGATTTGAAACTGCCTCAAAATGTTCTACAACATTGAAATGGCCTTTTTTGTTTTAGCAGGTATAAAATAATATCATCTGCAAATAGAACCAGCTTTTCTTGATTATCATACCAACTATATCCTTGAATTTCTGAGTCTCTTATTTGCATTGCTAGTAGTTCTAAATATAGTGCAAATAACAAAGGGAAAAAAGACACCCCTGCCTGGTTCCTCTGCTCAAATGGAAATTATCTGAGAGGCACCCACCCACTTTAATTGTCATCTCCGATCCCTCATATGTTCTCCTAATTAAACTTATAATTTTATCAGGGAATGCAGATGCTTCCATTGCCCTGATCATAAACTCCCAGCTTATTCTGACAAATGACTTCTCTGTATCAAGACCCACCAACAACAGTGGTATTTTCTTACATTTAACTTCTCTGGATCATCAATATTCTGTTAATGTTGTCAAATATTTGGGTCTCCTCCACAAAACCATGTTGATCCATATCTGTCAATTCTGGTATCACCTTTGCCATTTTTTTAGCCATTATAGACATAAACTTTATAATCATGATGTAAGATTGAAACTGGCCTGTATTAAGCTGGATGTGATGGAACTTTACCCTCTTTAGGACTGAAATAGGCCTGTATGAAGCTGGATATGATGGGACTTTACCCTTTTTAGGTATTAATAGCCACCACAGCTTTCTTCCAGGATGTTGATGTTTCTCCTTCTCTTAAAATACTGTTAAAACCTTCCAGATCATTATCAATTTTTCCCTTCTAGGTTCCAAACTTCTACAGGGATACCATCTATTCTAGCTGTTAGTAACTGAGCCTCATCTACCTCTAACCTTGGAATATTTAATTATTCCATAAATGTTTCCATCTGTACATTTTCTTGATCTCTGTATTTCTCTGCTTTATATAGGCTTTCATAAAATTTCCAAAATACTTCTAGTACCTCTACAGGATCTTTTTTTTTTCAAAATATTTTATTAAGTTTTCCATGAAAAGTAAAAGACAACAAATGACAAACAGTATTCTCATTATAAGACAGATTATTAACAAACAAGGTAAAAACTATTTACAATATATACATAGGCCTGAAGCAAAACTGTAGGTCACAGTTAAAATACACAAGTTCTTTAGTATAAGTATCAGTTCAGAAAGAGTTGTGGTCAATTTCTAAAGTCTCGATAAGTGCTAAAACTTTTGTCCAAGGATTATTAACAAATGTCTTTGTCTCTACAGGATCTTTTGTTATCTTCTTTGTTATAGGTTCCCTCAGCTTGGTGACAACCTTTTCTACTTCTTGAGTCGTTGTATTTAAAGTTTTTGTGCTTGCATATTTGAATATTCAGAGACATTGTTCTAGTGTTTAATGCAGTTGACTTGTAGAAAAGAATACTTATTAAGAGAATAGCATCCACTAGTTTCCTTAACTTTAATATTTAACAAAAGGGTGCCAGTGGAAACTGTAAGGAACTATAACTTGTTCTTTATTATACCTGTGCTGACAGTTTTGTAAAACGTTTAGCCCTTATCTGGAAATTGCTGTTGCCAGCATTAATGAAGCTGTTTGAATCTAAATTGATTGTCAATAAAATGAAATAACAAATAAAAAATAAATAAACTGCAATTAATCATGTAATGTATTTCTAGCCACTTTACCTTACATTTTTTGTAACTGGTGTGCACTTATCTTTAGAAAACACTTTTTTCAAGGTCACATAAAAACAGAATCACATGCATGTAACTGCCCGGCAGTACCTTGTCACTAAGAATCGTGATGATGAGGATGCTGTCCAATCATTACTGGATGTCACTACATAATAGTTTAAGTCAAGGCTACTGAATGCTTTTCTCTGACCTGCACTTATCATGGTCAGTGTGTGACCTGCAGCTGATAAAATATAATAAGGGGATACATTTTTTCAAGTCCCATTATCATTTTGTATATCATCAATTATTTTTCTTTGCTTTTTTGTTGTCTCAGAATCAGATCACTGTTTTTCTCTCTGTCCACTTCATCCATTTGAATGCCCCAATTCCCCTTTAACTTCATCCAACTGAATTATTCATTCCTGCTTTGTGGTTCTCATGATCAAGGACCAGAGAGTTCTCCCACCCATCAAACTGTGGGGCCCAATAGGGAAACTCTTAGCAAAGCTGATAGCCTGACCCATCCCTAAGCAGGAGAAGAGCCTTATGCCCAATTCACTACATGACTGGAGCAACCACAACAACTCTGCCCTTCTGTAGGCTGATCCTCCATTTTAGTACAGGAATTAAGACAATTTGTTTGAATACAAAGAGTGCTATATTCAGTTTTATGAGAAAGATACTGGACTTTACTATGGCTGAAACAACTAGTTGTGCTAAGTAACTACTGAATATTCATTATGAAAAGTAAGTGTAATGTGGGGCAACTACAAACTCATTTTGGTAAAGCAGAGCAATGGGACCAAAAACATTTTCTTGATGCTCACCAGAGATTCAGATTCTTGAATGTGATTGAGCCTATTATATTGAAGTTTTTTGGTGTAAGGAAGTCCGAAAACCAAGTAAGTGAAAAGAGGGTTGAACCTATGGTTTGCAGTTAATAGATAGGTATGTTATGTTAAACACTCAAAAGTAAGGTTAAAATCAAAGATAATTGCATGGAAGAACAAATGTAATCAGTAAGAGGGAAAAAAAAATTGCTGAAAGAGCATTGTGAACTAAACTATGCTGGTATTCCTTAAGGAGGACACATTTGTTTATGTGTTCAAGGACTTGATCATAGAGGAGCTTCTCAAACATTTTAATTAGGAGACAGAGAATGGATGTGTGTCTGAAGCCCTGTGATAAAGTAGGCGAAGAAAATGTTGGTGAGTGCAATAACAGCATGCTTAAACAGGCTGAGGGATTGGGCGTGTGGTGAAAGAAAGATCATAAATGTGAGGAAAAGTTTGAAGGTAAAAGCAGTCATATAAAGAAAAGAAGGATCTAAGACTTTAAAGTCAGTCTTAATTTTATCTTCTAGTTTCTGTAGTTGTTTGAAGACTGTCTCGTGAGAGATTGCCCTAAAGTGGAAGGAAGGAGCAAACAAAGAAATATGAGAGAATACAGGAGATCCTGAAGCTAAAGTTCATAGGAAAATATTAGGTTAGCTGCCTTGTGGGCCATTGTCCTCAAAGGTAAGAATCAAACCATGCATCTTGTGCTTGAGAGGCAAACACCTTAACTCTTACACCAACCTCCAACCCTTCTATAAGGTTTGAGAGAAGGATAAGGATGATGTTTTGTAGATGGACGTGAGTGAGAATTGGTTGCATTAACTGCAAATCTATTAGTAATGAATGTCTTTAATTTGAATTGCATCTTTTTGGATTACAGATGAGCTCCTATGTCACTTAAAACTGTTTTGTTTATTTCTTTGATAAGTTTAAAAAACATTTTAGGACTAAATGACAAAGTAAACTGCCTTTTTATAAAAATGAGTTTTATTCCTCTTTAATAACTGGCTTATAATGCTGCCTGAGAACTAGGAAGCTAAGCTGGATGGTTGGAGTTGTATTGGCAAGATTCCCACTCTTTCCATGCTCTGTCTGTTTCATGATTGTTTTCATCTTTATTAAACCACTGGCAAAAATGTTCTTAGTTGTACATCAGATGGGGAGGTCATTAATGATGACCCAAGTAAGCATTGTATTAATGGTTTCCGATCTACAGATGTGTAAGATAGACAGGTGTCAGATGGCATATCAGTCTAAGACTTCTAGCTCTGTCTTAACTTATTTTCAGAAAAATACCCACATAAGTTGAAATTTGCAGAAACAACAGGGGTCTTAAATAAAATGGCATCCTATATTGGGAGGTTAATTTATCTTGCAAGAAATGTATTTTAGTCACTGGAGAATATTTGTGATTTGAAGATCTGATAGGGATTCTTTAATGGCAGATGATATCTCTTCTAACTGGAGAAGTGATGAGCAAAGAAAGGTTATACTGCAACAGGTATTTATTGGTTGGTTATGTTTGCAAGTTGGCTAGAATTATTGTATCCACTGCTAATAATGTTTGCTTTAGAGTTGTGGGAAAAAATGTAACCTAAAGTAGATTGAAGAGAGTTGAATATGGCTACAAGGAAGAGTAGTAAATGAAACAAGGCTTAAGATATAATATGTATAATATTGGATTTGAAGTGTTGCCTTAACAACCAGAGCTAAAGTTATTTACACTAAAAGACAGCGAACAGTAGGGAAAATAAATATGTGTAGCATCTAAAAAAATACAGAGAAAGAGGCATATACAAAAGTTCTCTCATCAAAAGCCAAACAGCTGAAGGTATCAAAAAACCTAGAAACAACTGTCACTGCAACTAAAGTTTTTTAAGAGGAAATAGCAGGTAGTAGATATTTTTTCCTGAAATCAAAGGCTAAAGGGTTGAGGATGAAAAGAGATGAGACCCTTTGCTTACACAGTAATATATATATATATATATATATATATATATATATATATATATATATATATAGTTTACTACAGTCAATCAAACTGGCAATGGTCGAACTTACAGTTGCCAAGAGCACATAATCGAAGGAACATAGGTCGAGCAAGGTGTTTTCAACCTTTTGAGATGCAACATACTGACTATCCTTTTGGGATGTTCCTTACCAGACACCTGCATTAACTGGAAAGACCCCAAAAGTACCTCAACAAGAGGATCAAAGGGCTCAAACAGATGCCATATGCTGCCTGGTTAAAGAAACTCCAGCTCTACTCAGTGGCATACCGCCTGCTCAGAGGCAATCTGCGCCTGACATATAAAGCCATATCCAACCTGGAATTAATGGACATGCTGCACCTCAGAAAATCCAAATCCCATCGAGCTACGCGCTCGAGAGACTTGAACCTCAGCACTGAAATAAATAGGACATGCTGGAGGGACAGATTCATAACCCAGAGGCTCCCTTCACTCTGGAATAAAATCCCAGTCCAGGTTATGCAGAGTCCCTCATTGACTCTTTTCAAGAGGAATCTTGATGAGTGGATGGGAGATCGTAGGTATACCCCGGGTATCACTTCTGTGTCACTGTTAGACAGAGGCACAGTATACTAACCTCGAAAAAGGGCATAGCAAAATTAATTTAAAATGGGTGGTGAAAGCCAAACACACTCTGGCTAGGCTTATAAATGCCCTA